>NC_088931.1:72492500-72792500 GCF_038396675.1 Hydra vulgaris
GTTTATTCATAATGAATGGTGTCCTTCCTTCGTAACTTTTTTAGGAATATTTTTTGTGACACGTGTTCATTTTATGTTACTTTAGTTAGAGTAGTTGATAGTTTTTAAAATTGTATGAAGTTGGAAGCAGAAATTTTAATTTTTGTTTCGGTTTTTTTTTCTTGCAAACTGAAAATTCATGCAATGAATCAGTGATAAAATGAACAGTTGATTCAAGACTTATAGTTTTGCAATAAATCAGGATTTTTAAAACGTTCGTCATGTTGCCCCATCTTTCTCTCTCTCTCTATCTATCTATCTATCTATATATATATATATATATATATATATATATATATATATATATATATATATGTATATATATATATATATATATATATATATATATATATATATATGTATATGTATATACAGAGGCGACGACATAAATAGCACACTTTCATCACCAGTTGGTTTTACTTTTTGATGCCAACTTTTTTGCATTTATAGCATTTGCTGTTATTTTTTATAGCATCAGCAATATTAACCTTTTTGAATGGAAATACTCATTTGACATCGCTTTAAATCGCTTTAAATCCGACGGAAAACAATATGTTCGTCGTGCCCAAAACCAAGAACTCAGCCCTCGGTATACTCTTAAGACCGTAAAACAGTTTTTCATGGTGTGGTGTGGGCCCGTTGCATAGAATTCAAGGGACAATTGATTAACACATGTACAAAGAAATACTAGAAAACGTCATGTTGCCATATGCCGAGAAAAATCTCCCTTTGGTTTGGAAGTTCCAACAAGACAACGACCCTAAGCACACCACCAAAAGTGTTAAAATGTGGTTTAACGCTAAGAAGATTGATGTATTTGAGTGGCCCGCACAGTCACCAGACCTAAATCCGATAGAAAATTTGTGGGAGGAAGTTGACAGAAACATAAACCGGTCAACTGCAACAAATTTAAACCGACTTTGGATCGAAATAAAGGCTGTTTGGGACGCCATTACGCCTGAAAGATGCCAAAAATTGATCTCGTCAATGGGCTGTCGTTGTCAAGCAGTTATTGACTCAAAAGGATACCCCACTAAATATTAATTTACCTCTAATAAGGTTTTCTAAACTATTTATACGAAGAACCTCCATGATTTTGGTAGCAAAAAGACGAAATGATAATTTTGCACAGGGTGTGCTATTTAAATTGCCCCCTTATTCTGTACTTCTAAATCATTTATATGATTGTACTTTTTTTTTAACTATGTTACTTTCTTTTCTTACTCAGTAATGTTATCTTCTAAAACTAATATTTTATAAGGCTGAAAAAGTTTAGATCTCAAAAACTCAGATCTCTGATTTTTGTGATCTAAACTTTTAGATCTCAAAAACCAGAGATCTGAGTTTTTGAAAACTATTTATTTAGATTATATATTTTCGAAAACTATTAAATTTTTTTAGATTAAAAAAATTTAATAGTTTTCGAAAATATATAATCTAAATAAATAAATCTCTAAAATATATCATTACATATTGAACATCAATCTGTGCTATTTATTTTGTCGCCACTGTATATATATATATATATATATATATATATATATATATATATATATATATATATATATATATATATATATATATATATATATATATATATATATATATATTCTTTGAAAGTGATTTTTTTGTTATACAATACAATGTTATTAAAATTCAATAAATACGGCTGCGTATAAACTTTTTTGAAATCAATATGTTTGTTTTTATTTCAATATATATTATTCGATATTTCGCTGATCTATTGTGATCAACGTCATCAGGTATATATATCTGTCTGTGTGTGTGTTAGGGTGTCCTAAAAAACAAAATTTTTGAAAATTATATGCTGCCACTACCTTAATGTGTTCTATATGATAAAAAATTTCAAAAATGTTAAATATGTAAAAATAAATGTTAGATTTAACAGCATAAAAAATGTTTTTTAAAGTTTATTAAATAAAAATGAAAAGTAATTATTTTTATCAATTTTTTTTTTCACAATTTATTTTCAATAAGTTTTTTATAATAAAGTTATCATTTTTGAAATTTTCGTACAATTCCGGTTAATTTGAGACCCAACATGATACACTTTTAAAGAACTTTTTTTGAAAATGTTAGGAACTCGTTAAATGTTGAAGGGTCTTGAGTGACCCCTGAAAAAATATTTTTACTCAAAAGTTTTTTAAATCCAGTGTTTTTAAATCATATATAACACATTAAGGGAGTAGGTGTGTATATACATATATATATATATATATATATATATATATATATATATATATATATATATATATATATATATATATATATATATATATATATATATATATATATATATTTATATTTATATTTTTATTTTTATATATATATATTTATATTTATATTTATATATATATATATATATATATATATATATATATTTTATATGTATATATTTTTGTTAATAATATTAGGTGATATGGGAGGTGAAATTGGTCTTATGTTAGGTGCCAGTCTGCTTACGTTTGTCGAATTTATGGACTTGCTTATTTTTTTTGTTTATCACCAACTATTGAGAATTCAATCTTAGAATATTTTTTTTTTTTACTTCATTTTTAAAATGATTTTGTCGTGATTATTTTTGTTTACAAATAATTGAACAGAATTGTATTTAATATTTATTGTATAATTGTATTATTTATCCGAATTTTTATCATATAATTGTATTATTTTTATCATCATTAATTGTACACCATTGTAATTAAAAAAAATAATAATAATAAATTTATTCAAATTAATAAGTATTAATATAACAGATTGTAATAATATATTTTATAAAATTTATAAAGTGCTTAAATAAAAATTTTATTTTAAATAGCTATCTAATATAAATATGTAGGATGGCAAAAAAAAGGATGATTTAGAGTGAGAAAGTTATTTCAAAGTTAATAACAATGAAACAATGATAAATATGAATGAGAATGAACTAATAAAAAAAGAAATATTATCCAATACAGACGACCAATAGTATATTTATCTAACAAAAATACATTTTTTTTAATATGCATACTAGACTAGAGTTTTCAGTTTTTCCTAATACCTTAGAAGCATGCTTATGCTTATAAAAAACATATATAACGTTCTATTCTAGATACCGTCTTCCTTACATTGTGAAATACCACTTCCCTCATATTATTGAGTACTACCCTCCCCTAAATATAGCTATTTAAGCACCTATTAATCTATATGCAAGAGAGGGGATCTATGTATGGATCTACGTACATATGGATCTGATAGGCACCGGTTTTTCTTTTTTTAAAAACAAGAAAAACAGCTTAACCCGCAGACAAACAAAATGACGTTTTAAAGCAAAGTTCTTATTATTTTATGCAGACAGTTTTGCAAAGATTTAATTTATGGTAAATTTGCCAAGAAAGTTTTACAGATTAATTTTGAAGATTTAGTGGTCGGTAAATTTTTTTTGTCTTAAATTACATGGATTATTATCTGGATGGAGGTCGTCATAATATTTAAATTAAATACAAGATTTTTTGGAATATGTTTAGTTAAACATTTTTCATTTTAAAAGACTTATTAGAAGTGCTCTATTCTTCTGTGGCCAATAAAGAGGACCAAGTTTACTTTTTTCAACATTACCCCATGCAGTATTGGCATAATTTAGATAGCAAGGGTAAGTGAGTAATAAAGTTGATTAATAAATTCCTATTTAAAAAATGTCTCGCTTTGTATTCCAGTATTTTTTGAAATTTTCCTGCATAAAGTTTGAATATGATTTTTTCATAAGACATTCATCAATTAACAAGGTAATAAAGTGGTTCGAAAGTTGTTTATCAGACCGAACAAAATATGTTTTCTGTGATAATGTTTATCAAAAGGATTTATTAGATATATCCACTTGTGGCGATCCACAAAGCTCTATAATAATCTCTATAATTCTTCTTTTCTTTATTTATATTAACGACTTGATTAAAGCCTCAAACCTACTTTGTATTATGTTTGCGGATAACACTAACTTAATTCTTTCTAATAATAATATTTGTAAATTCTTTTCTATCATGCCTGACAAGCTTAAAAACATTTCTACCAGTTTCAAATGTAACAAACTAATTATAAATATTAATAAAACAAAGTATTTTATATTCAACTTGCTTGAAAAAAAAGCGTTATCTACCAATAAATCTGCTTCCAATTTTTATTGACCAAATTGAGATTAAAAGAGACTGCGTTACTAAGTTATTAGTTTTCCTGGATGAACTTATGGAAACATTACATTGATTATATCTGCACCAAAACTTCTAAAAATATTTGAATTTTGTATAAAACTAGAGATTATTTAAATAAAAAGAGCTTGTCCCAACTTTATTTTTTTTTACCCATAACTATTTAATTTATGCAAATATTGCCTGAGGAAGTACTGATAAAAATAAATCAAAACTTCTTTGTTACCGTCCAAAGCGTATACGAAAATGTTCCAAACAGTGCACGAACCCTGTTCGTGTGCGCACATGCACAAAAATAAAATAAAAACAGCCGTTCAGAATTCTCAGTTATGTAACGAGATATATAAAACCTAAAATAATCAAAGTGTAAAAAAATTTAATAGTTTTCGAAAATATATAATCTAAATAAATAAAAGATAACTAAAAAAATTAAATTTAAAAAATTGATAATTTGATATAAAGTATTTTTCATCAGAATAAAAAAAAAATGTACTTAATGAAAAGATAAAGGGACAATCGGAAAACAAATGCTTTTTTTAATCTTAAAACCACCCATTTACAATGATTAAAAATAATTGGCAAAGGGACAGGCAATTTAACACTCTTTCTTATTACGAAACTTCTTTCCGTATTACGAAACTTATTTTCTTATTACGAAACTTCTTTTCTTATTACGAAAATTCTTTTTTTATTACGAAACTTATTTTATTATTACGAAACTTCTTTTATTGTCGTAGTTCAAGTAAAGGTTTTAAGAGTTTTCAAAAGTTTGTTTTTTAAAAAAGTCCTAATTTGATTTTTAATAATCTTGATTAAGTTATAAATGTCAATATTTTTTTGCATGTATTTCCCATTCTTTTATGTCTACTGAGTTCAGATGTTAGACTAAAATTTTTTTTTTTAATTTTATAATTTTTATGACCTCATTTTCAGCTATATGTAAAATCTCAGTTTCTTCATTTTTGATAAAATTTGAGATTTTTTACATTTTTTTAGATGCAAACCTAGCAGTTTTACGATTTTAATGTTCCTTACCATATAGGATTTAGAATGTTGTAGACTATGTGAGAATCATTCAATCTGGCTTGTTTGGTACAGAAGGTTAATTAAAACCTTATTCACAGCGGGGGACGATAGCAATGACAAGTTGTACAACGTTTGTGTTTGTTTTTTTTATACTTATTTCTTTTAACTGCTTTTTTCTCTATTATCATGGTTATAACTGCTAAAAGTATTAATTAGAAACTGTTTTTTTTAATCGTATACAAAAAATTTTATATGCATTTATGTAATAGTAATATATATCTTCGATATACAAAAATTTACATATAAGTTAAAATCTTAAAATGTAATTTTACCAGGGGACGCTTGAATGAATTTTTTTATTTATTTTTTATAGGATTAAATAATAATAAAAGTTTTAACTGAAATAATGGGCCATACTAAAAAAAAAACAAAGAAAAAAGAAGGGTAAGAAGAGAAACTAAATCGTATCAACAAATCCAAGGTAGCTGCTGTTTTAGGAGACAAGCTCAGACAGGAAGTTATAACTACGCTGAATGAATAGAAGCTCTGTGTGCAATTTGATGGAAAGAGAATGAAACAGATTGAAGAAGATCTAAACATAACTGTTTATGTAGAAAAAATAGCGTTTAGTGTTATATCACCTGACATGGATCTATATCAAACTCCAGAAAAAATGGTGTTAAGTCAAAAAGGAAGTTGACAAGATGATAAACCTTGTTAGGTTTGATTGGAGTTAGCTTTTAGATGGATTGCTTCTTCACAAAATTGCTAAGGAAGCTCTGGAGTTAGGAATAGAGGCCCTTACTTCTAAAACATTTGTCAGAAGTGATTACACGAAACTATGTGAACTTTTTGTTTTTTATTTGGGAGGAGATGTATCGGGATTTCGTTTCCACCAACCTGGAGCCTGTCATGAAGCTAGGTAGAGAAAAAAATAAAGAAATAAAGAAAAAATAAAACCTCATAAATAAATTATAAAAGTTGCGTATGTTTAATTAATAACATATAAATAAAAAATTTTATAAATAAATTTTAATGGTGACAAAATCTTATTATTTAGGTTTATTACCAATGTTTTATACATTCATACCCTGAGAATAACAGAGAAGGTCATCATGATTTAGAGCAAAGTAAAAAAAAATTGATAGGGACATTAGCTTTTTTCACATCTGTCTCCTATGCGCCTTGGTTTTAAAAGTTGTATTTGGTTGCAAATTTACCCTCAAATAATCTACTGGTTTTCAAGAATGCTTTTTGCATAAAAATAAATATCCCAAGGTTTGTTGGAATCTGTTGCCAGCAAAGAAATAACTAATAATTGACCAGTTGGTTCTGTTATCTCTTTTTCTTCACCTCGTCTTTTTTTTCTGCCCTACATCTTTATTTATCAATAAAGATATAGGCCAAGAGGTAAAGAAAAAGATATTGGGCAATATTAAATTCAAGATTGGAAAACCTAACCTACCAATCATGTCCACAGAGCTTTGGGATCCAGGTTCAGAATACAAGTTAAAAACTCATGCTAAAAATTGCAGTTGTCCCTAATGGTGAAATAGAGCTGTGGAGGAGGAGAAAACCCCAACTCATTGGATGTATTATATAAAATGTGTAAAAAATTTGAATTGCGTCAACATTGCGCCGAGAAAAACATGTCTTTTTTTTCAGGACTTTGTAAGTGGATAGAAATCATGTATCAAAAACTAACGCTGGTGGCCAGGGACAATAGAAAAAAGCTTAATAAGGTTCTTTACAAATAATTTATCATTTCTGAAATATATATTTTTTGACACATTTTGTATTTTATTATAGAAATATGTATAATTTTGGTTTTCAACAAAAAATGAATTTTACATATTGCTAAAATTGAGGTCCGAAAATCTTTTTATATATATTTGCAATCAAGAGACATCAGAAAATCAGAAAAAAATGCGTGCGCATACTAATTCTAAAAAAATTATAAATTTGTGACACCCTTTTAATCAAGATATATGTAGTTTAAACTGCGGTATCAGCGGTATTAGAACCGCTCGTAAGTAATATTGGTACCAGCGGAAAAACATTTTTTTATATCAAAATACTTTAAAGAAAGAAAGAAATAAAATTAAATAAAAATTTATTATTTTTTTATTTTATTCTCCTATTTCTTTCTTTTTTAAATTTCTTTTGTTAGATCGAGAATAATTAAGAAAAAAAAATTTAAAAAAATAATGTTAAAAAAACAAAAAAACAAAAATTTGTTGGATTAGGTTTTAAGTGGTTTTTTTATGCACTCTTTATGGCATATTATTTACCCTTTCCTTGAAAAGCAGCATAGCCTCTTAAACTAAATAATGGGTTGAAACATGTTTGCAAAATCAATCACATTTGCAACTTTATTTACATTTAGAACGCATTGTTTGTTTCAGATCGGTTTCAAAATGAAAGGTTACATAAATGATTCAACAATGAGATAACACACTTAAAAAAATATATGTATCAGGGCTTAGAAGCATAACATGAGCATATAAAACCAAAGCATGGTTACAATGTAATAATAACCTTGTATCATGGTTACAATAACCTAGTATCAGCCTAATGTAGCAATAATCCTAGTGCCCTCGAGGTCACTACGAAGCTTGGGCAATTCAGTACAAATCGAATTTCTGAGGCAGTATGTGTTATCTTCCTATGTAATAAGTAATTCTAGATGATTGATTGCATAAACTTTCCACTCTTCTAAGAAAGATTTAACTAATTCTTCTTTATCATTGCCTAACTCATAAACATCTTCCATTGCTTTGGTATTTTTCGATCAGGCTCGAAGATAGTAACATTCTGGACACCAGATTCAGCTCGTTTTTGTCGCTTAGCGTGTTTGATATAGACAGTCGGATATCTATCCATTACAAAATCAACTATGTTTGACTTATATTTAGCAGCTAAACTTACTATGATTGTGAAAATCACATAAAAACTTCTTGCATATTTAAATCACGGTTACGTGCTTAGAGCAAACAAAAAAAAACCTAAAAGTTGCAGACATTTTTTAAAACTACTGTTTTTCCACTGGATTATTTAACTACACATTTGTTGCTTGCAAAGATCTTAGCTTTAACATTTTATTAGAAAAGATTTTTAGCTTTAAGATTTTTCTCGTAAAAATATCTAGATCATTACTATCTAGATAAACTAGATAAACTCAAAACAGTAATTTCTCTCATCTGATAGGCTTTATTTAAATTGATCTAGATGCAAAAGAAAAAGTTTTTAATAAAGCGCTATATTACTTATTTAAAATGAGCAAATTAACTGAAGAGAGGGTTTCTCCTAATTATTAATCCATTATTCTACACATTAGGCTAATTATGATGCTTACAGTTGAAAAAATGCATTATTGGGTGTACTAAATTTCCCTTTAACAAAATAAGTAAAAAAGTAATGAAAATAGAAGTTAAAAAAAGACGTTAATGAATGAAATATATAAAAAGAATGGCAAAGAAAGTAAAAACATCGGAACCACGATCGGCAAATCAACATTTTTATTATTTTTTCATATATTTCTTTAGTTTTCTTTCATATATTTCTTTAGTTTTCTTTCATATATTTCTTTAGTTTTCTTTCATATATTTCTTTAGTTTTCTTTCATATATTTCTTTAGTTTTCTTTAATATATTTCTTTAGTTTTCTTTCATATATTTCGTAGGACTGTTTATTTTATTATTTATTTATTTTTCTTCAGTTTTTTAGCGTATATGGTTTTACTTATTATTTTTTGTTAGTCATTAATTTATTTTTTTAAGTTATTAATAATTTTTAATGATATATAATTTTTTTTATACAGTTATTATTTGTTTTTATTTTCATTTTAGCTATTTATTACACATGTTTTATTCTACCGTGTATTATTATTATTTTTAATCTTAAGTTTGTTGTTTTTTTTTTGTTTTGTTTTTTGCCAAAGCTAATTTTTTGTTTTGTTTATAATGTTTGTTGTAACTTTGGTTTTGCTTTTATTTTCTCAGTGTTTTACTGCTTATATTGTATTTATTTATTTGGTCATAATATTTGCAATATATTTTGATTATTATATTATAACAACTATGATTATATTAATATACTTACTAAATCTTTATAATTTTTTTAGCAATAGTCGTTTTTATGCCATATGCTAGTTTATTTTTATGCTAGTTGTTACGTGAAAATTTATTTTCAGAATATATATGATTGATTGATTGATTGATTACCTAAAAGTTATGGCTGATTTGTAAATGGCAACCAGGTTAACTTGGATCGGACAACACTACTATCTGCACCCAATTCACTTCTTGATTTTGTTAACTGTTCTTGTAAATATGATTGCACCACAAATTAATGTTTCTGTAAACTAAATCACGTATCTACCTATGTGCGTGTGTGAGAGCAGATCTGACGATGATAGTTTTGATGATGACAATGATGAAAACAAACATGTTGAATAAAAAAATTAGATTCAAGCAATTTTATTTATTAATGCTTTAGTTTCTAAAATTTTTGTTACACCCACACAATATACGAGTACTAACACTTAAATTATAGCAACTAAAATGAAAACCTGTTAAGACAACCTCAGAACGAATAAGTTTTAAGAAGAGAGGTGCCGTAGAATTGAAAGAAAAAAATTCTCAATTTTTGGTCTAAATTATCTAACTGGCTGAACTAAAAAATCCAAGTTTGCTAATAGAATGAATTAAAATTCATTTATGGAGGTGAAAACTGATTTTATTTGTATATTGTTTATTTTTATTTTTCCTTAATTTTTTATATAATATAACTGGTTCCAATTGTCAAATCTAATAGTAAATTTGAACATGAATTATCAAATGTGTTTGGAATTTCGTCTATAAAACATAAATGTTATAATTTTTTTTAATTTTACTACATTAATGTTCAAACTTAAAGAATTAAGAAAAATTCGGGATTGAAACATGATAAAAATTAGTAATTTTAAAACAATCTTCAAATTCTGCATCAAAGACTGAATTTTTTATATGCTCATCTTGAAACCTGCAAAATTTCAGCCCACTATCTATTTTCTATGAAAATTTATATTTTATTAAAACGTAAAGATTTAGCGAGAGAAACTAGTAAATCAAAAAAAAATTCTTTTTTCAAATCCATGCTTTATGCAAGCAGAATTCTATTGGGCCTAGAAATTCTTTTTTTGTTATCCTTTGTAGAAGGAAAAATTACTGTTACGTTTTTAAATTTTTTTTTATTAATTCTGTGTTCTTATAGGGAAATACAAATTAAATTTTTGTTAACTTAATTAACTTTTTTTGGTCAAATTTTTCCATTTCCTTGTATTGTCATCGAAAATGATTAAGTGTGCAAAATTTGAGCAAAATTGGTTGAGAAAAAAGCTTTCAAAAATTGATTTCAAATTTTAGATAAGGATCAGAGTTTGTTTTCTCGCCAAAATATTTATCTCCATAGTCTCTTTTAAATGTGCTCCGAAAGTCTTCTAAACATTTTGGTCAATAAAACATTCTTTTCATACTTACAACTTTCTTCGCACCTGCTTTACCTGGATGAGATTAATGGAATCTACTAATTAATATACTCTTATTAATATAATTAGTATACAAGATTACTGAACCTACTAATTAATATACTTAACAGTACCCTTTTGCTTTCCCAACTTTCACACTGCTTACATTTCTTTGATCTCAACCTTAAAGTCAATACAATTGTCATCCGAAATTATTGTCACATCACCATCAAGGTACAAATAAACTGTTGCAATCTTGCAAATGTAAAAGTCAGTTTTTATTTGTATTGCTATTTGTATATTCAGCTGAAAAATTAGAACGAGATCATTTTTAGATAAAGTCATTGATTCTTGGGAAGTTTGTTCACAAGTATTATGTTAATCACTTTTCAAACTGTCAAAGACTGTTTTAGCTATCGATAAAGACATTCACAAAAAAACTTAATAATTTTAATTTGATGAAAATGACTATGTTTTTTTTTTTACTTTTTACAAGGTGTAAATTGCATAGATCATCCAGGTCATACTTTAAAAATCCGGAAAAAATGTTTAGGTAAATCATCTGAAAAAAATCCGGTATATATTTTCCCTTATTGTTTTTCTTAATTTTGCTTTTAGGTGAGTTGTTTCAATTTTTTTTTCCCAACTTTTTTTATATTGTTGTATGAGTGATAAGTAAAAAAGCATATATAACAAAAAGCATATATAACAAAAAAATACACCTAAGCTTGTATAGAAAACTTTTTAGGTATCCGGAAACACTAAAAGTTAAAAAAAATATCCGGAATTCCGGAAATATCCAGACAAAGAAAATCCCTGATATTAAAACAAATAGTTTTAAAAATTTTAAACAAGCATTTTGGTATATTTTGAAAATTTTATAAAAATAGCTTATTTCCCCCTTGTTGACACCAGAAACCGATTTACTTTAATAAACATATTATTTCATAAAATAAATATATATTATATAACTTTTTTATTTAAAATGAGTACAAAGGTTGTGTAATTATCTCAGTATTCCACATCTTTTCATAAAATATATAAAAAAGCTTCTTTCATCAAAAAATATTTGTTTTCAATAATAAGAAAAACCTTGAAAACAAAACGCTTTTTTATTGGGCGCCTTCAGGATATATTGTTCACTCGAGTTGCCTTCAAAATTTTTACCTTATCAAATTTTAGATACATTTAGGATTTCACATTCTCTATCATTAAAGTTACAGTGTATTTAAATAAATAAAAGATGAATATACTTACGGAATTAAATTAAAATTTTTAAATTTCATTCCGTTTTGTTAGATTTAAATTTTTAAAAATTTTGGGTTAGTTTAGAGTTAAGCTTGAAACCAAATCTTTCCTAAAAAAAACGTAATCATTCTCTTGGCTAAAATCTTAACTTTAATATGAATACACGTGAAGGTACCATGTTTCATGTTAATAAATTATAAAATTTAATGAGGGCTTATCACTCCATTTAATTTTTTTTTCTGACTTTACGTGGTCACACCTGCTTTTCATCATTTATTTTTTAATTGTAAACTTTTGGGTGTTTTATGTTCATTAACTTGATTTCTTCTGTTGATTGTCCACCCTTCTTTTAGCTCGACAAAAAATTTACTTCGATTGTTTTGCTGTAAGCTGGAGTAAATTTTATATAAGTATCTAAGTAAGTCGTCAACTTTTTCTTTTTTGTTATTCTGGATTTTATCTTGGAAAATATTTCCTAGCTCGCTGAAAAAATATCTCAGCTTATCATTAATGTTTTTAACTATAATTTTTTTTTTGTCAACGGAAACTTGATTAGTTGTTTTTTTAACGGCGCTATCGTCGAAATCACCACACGGTAAACAACTGCATATATCTGGCTGACAGTTTACACGAATCCATTCTTTCTAAAAATATTCAAAATATATAGATGCATATAATATAATTGGTATAAAATGTTTCAAAAGAGATAAAAAATATTTAAAAAATTTAATACTGTTAACTCTTACACTAATTAGTTACCGTACAATCATAAACATATATGCTACATACATTTAAGTTTTTCTTTTTTGGACTTTCAAAATAAAAAAATTGTGCATCGTAGTGACGCGTTTTTCTTTTGAGTGATAAAAAATAAACAAAAGTTTTGTGGATATTATTTTTACGAAATATTATTTATCTAATGGCTAAATCGGACGAATTTGTTTTCATTGTTATGATGAGGGAAATGCTGAATCTACAAAAAGAAACGATTTTATCTTTTTTTCGTGAAGCTATTTCAAGCATGAATCAAGCTATTTCAAGCATGAATCAAAAGTTTGATAATTTTCAAACAAGTTTCTAAAGATGTTAGTCGCGAACTAGACGAGATAAAATCAGGATTGAATTTTGTTAGTGGCGTATACGAAGACAAAGTTAAAGCAGTAGGAGAAAAAATAAATAAGGTTTGTAAAGATTCAACAAATTTCAGAAAAATGCAGGGAAAAATATCATCGGACAATACCGAACTAATACTAAAGAGCGTAGATAATGAAGATAGAAATAGACAAAATAACTTACGAATCGATGGGGTAGTTGTAACAAACGAAGAAAAAGATTAGGATATAACAAAAGAAAAAATAAAGAAACGTTTTAACGTACAACTTGGAATAGAGAAAGATATTAAAATTGAACCAGCCCATTGAGTGGGACTCGGTAAAGTAGAACGAGCTCGAACAATTGTTCTAAAGCTTCGTGATTATGAAGATAAAAAAGTAATCTTAGAAAAAGTAATGAAATTAAAAGGGAGCAATATCTTTATAAATGAAGATTATAGTTTTACGACTCGAAAAATACGAAAAGAACTTTTTGAGCAGGCCAAGCTTCATCGACAAAACGGTCATTACGCTAAAGTCGTGTACAACAAATAAACTAATTGTTCATGAATTTTAAGAAAACATCCACAAAGTAAATAAGGAGTGGACTTGCAAAACCTGATAATTCACTTTTTTGTCATTTCGAGATAATTGGCAAAAACTGTTTTCAGAAAATCTGTTTGTTATGCAGTTGTAATTGAAACACTATTGTATGCATATTAATTTGTGATAGAAATATTGGATTCTGCATGTCCTGAATTATTTTCCTGATGCAAAATTACAAGAGCTATCCACTGGTGTGCGCAAGTCAGATTTTTTGAAAAAGTGAATTATCAGGTTTTGCAAGTCCATTCAAGTTTTGATTTAATTCATTGTTTTTATCTATAGATATATTTTTTGATCTTTTTAATTATTTGATAAAAACGGCTACGCATTTTGAAAATTTAAAATCTTTTGAGGGTAACTTTTTAAATAACCTGTCTGAAGAAAATATAAATATTTTTCAAGAAACCCAAATGAACTTTGAACACCATATATTGATCCTTTTGATTTTAAAATAATAAACATTGTTCTTTTTCAGCTTTGCATATAAACATTAAAAGCATGCAGCAAAATTTTGAGAAACAAAAAGGTTTTTTAAATATTATAAATTACACGTTCGACGTCATAGATCTTTCAGAGACTTGGCATGATTTTGAAAATTCTCTTGAATTAAATTTTACTTTTAATTTGCCATTTTATAAACTTATTAGTCAAACAAAAGAAAAAAAAAGCGAAGGGTTAGGGGTTTAAGTCTCAAAAAAGCACGATTTTAACGTAAAAAACATACTATGCTTCTCAAACGATAATTAAGAAAGCCTTTTCATTGAAATTATAAATAAAAAATTTCCAAATATTTTAATTGGATGCGTTTATCGTCCACCAAGTGGTAAAATCAAACCATTTTAAACTTTTATCAAAAATACGATTGAAAAAATAAATAAAGAAAATAAAACTTTATACGTTATTGGAGACATGAACCTTGATGCTCTAACTTATTTCAAGACTCCGAAAACAAAATCCTTTTTTGATATGCGTCTTAAATTTATTGTCTTGTCAGCAATTAATAAGCCAACACTAGGGTTCTCTTTCTCCTCTTTTTTGAGTAGGAGAGCGCGGCGCCAAACTAATTAAAATTGAAGTTTTCACAGCGTTCTCCTACGGAAAAAAGAGGAGAATGGGAACCATAGCCAACACTAGTTTCAAAAACATCGGCAACGGCCAAAATATTGCAATCAAAAAATTGTTACAACAGTTGGAACACTGAAAAACACTGAAAACAGAAATACCTACCGTTTTTTAGAAACAAAAAGCTGCCACAAGAACATATCGATGTTTGCTTTTTACAAGGAACTTATTTTGCTATCATATATGTCTCCAAAGCAAAGCAAAGAAAAGAGAAAATAGTGTCAGTACTTTCCACTATGCGCTTTTAACCAGACCAAAAAAAATGTCAATTTACCAGAAAATTTTTTTACGAAGGTAGTGTGTGGATAAAATCAAACAAAAAGGTGTGCGTATACAATCAAACAAAGGGACGTTTTGATACAATCAAACAAAGGGCTGTCTTAATACAATCAAACAAAAGAGTGTGTGGATACAATCAAACAAAGGTGATATGTGGATACAATCAAACAAATGGGGTATGTTGTTACAATCATACAATCATACAAAGGGAGTGCCTAATAAGATTGATCATACTTATAATGTTTCTCGGAAACAAGTCATAATTGTTATCTTTTACGAAACTTTTTACGAAATCAATTCACTAATATAAATGCTTTAATCCAGCGCTCCCCTATTTTTAAGAATAGAATAACTTATCTAAAGACTTAAGCTTTTGATCTTTTAAAACCTTACAAGAGGATCTATTTTTATATAAAACTTTTCAAATGCATCTCCAAGTAAGTATTTGCGGTATATTACAATAAAGTGTTATTTTATACTCCAGTCCCTTCAGAATCAAAATCTGGAAGACCAAAAGACCGTAAATCATACACTTGATGTGAAAAGTGTAAAAGTTTTATATGTTTCGAGCACCAAAGATTTCGCAAAACTTGTAGGAAATTTATTTTATTTAAAACAAAACCAAGTCATTAATTATTTAAAAGTATCTTTAAATAATTGTTTAAAAATTGCATTTACTGAACTTAAAGTTTCTGAATAAATACTTTACAATATCGATGTACTTTAATAAGTAAAGTTTAAATCTTTGGATTTTTGAGATGAAGAGTTTTAACTTGCCACCTTTTTTAATCTTCGTGTTTCTAACTTATATTAAAAATTAAAAACGAGTGACATGTCAAAAAGTTATTTGTTATAAAAATATCTAGGCTTTTATGATTATTTCAGTGACTGATCCAGGAATTTTTGGTGGGAGGAGGGGGATGTTGAAATATTTTTGTACTTTGTACCACATTTGCATCTCCTAAAAAGAAAAAAAAAGATCCTCAATTTCTAAGATATTTTAGAACTTTTAGGTTCTGGTGGGGAGGGGGTGCATACCCCCATTCCTCCCCCTGGATCCGTCACTGGATTTATTCTACTATTTTATATGAATAGATATAAACCAACTTTAATTAGCTTATTTTAAGGTTTAAAAAATCTCACTCATTGAAAATCTAAAGTATTGATCTAATACTACAATTGAAATATACAATACAAATGAAAAAGGCGACATTTTTTAAATTAAAAATTGGGGAAGCAAAAAGAAATCTTAGTAAGGAACTTTTCATAACAATGTAATGAAAAGTTTTTTATAAAAAAGTTTATGAAATTTTTTTTGTTTTAAAGAATACTTGCATACTCTATGGTTTTGACTGTTGTAACTATAATTGTAAAAATTAAATACAATAACACATTACAGTACAATAATGTTGTATTGTAATACCAGAGATGTAATTAAAACATTATTTATTGTATTGTATTGCTGTGATGTAAAACAATCACAATAACTATTGTATTATTTTGCTGGGATAAAAAAACAATCACAATTACTATTGCATTGTGTTCATGAAAAACAATTACAATAGCTATTGTAGTGTATTGTATTACTATTTCAAAGTCCAATAGCTATTGTATTTTAAAGTATTAAGATTCTTTTTTCACGGATTTATTATTATTTGCGCACTAAAAAATTCAGAGGCGCTTCAAGCGCCTCTGAATTTTTGTAAATGTCATAAATTTTTGTATATAAATAAAAAATTTTGTATATATATTTTTGTAAATACAAAAATTTTTGTATAGTTTATGTAAATGACTGCTTAAAACAAGCGCCGCGCTTGTTTTTAGCAGTCATTTACATAAATTTTATTTGTTTTGAGAAGTCAAGTAAAGCCAGAAAAGCCAAAGAAGTATGTATATTACGTATACTTAATTAATATTTAAATTATTCCGTATACTTAATAAATATTTAACTCATAAATGGTTACTAAAAACGGGCACTTGTAGCACCCGTTTTTAGCAACCATTTACATATGCGAACTACTTTTATTTTGCAACAATTTTTTCTATATTTTCAGATTACTCATCACCTATCAAACTGTACTGTTAAATTTTGTAGGGAGGTAATTTTTGAAAAATCAGGCAGTTTAGAATACCAAATAAGCTTTGTTCTCGATTTATGTAACAAAATTTATTTATAACTTCGCAACTAGACTTAAAAGTCTAGTTACTTTTTGGGAACGCATACACTCATTCAGAGAAACAAAAGTCAAAGTTATATTAGAGTTATATTTGAGTAACTATCGAAACAGTTGGATAGGTGCCTAGTGTGAAAGCAAATAACTTAGTAGAAGAAATGGTTGTAATTGATCATGTATACATGTTTATCCCCATCAGTTAAAGAGCAACAGGTCCGATCAAACTCACTTTTAT
Source organism: Hydra vulgaris (assembly GCF_038396675.1). NCBI lineage: Eukaryota > Metazoa > Cnidaria > Hydrozoa > Anthoathecata > Hydridae > Hydra > Hydra vulgaris. The sequence continues at coordinate 72,510,029 of NC_088931.1, forward strand.
AGAGCTATTTAAAGTTTGCAACTAGGACAAGTGATATTCAGTAAATAGAATAGAAATAAAATCAATATTTATATATTAGTTGTAATCAATATATTAGTTGTTCCCTCTTTCAAGGTCATATGACTCGGAAACTAGACTATTAATAAAATATATTTATTTTGACATTACAACAATTTTTTTCATAACAATAACAATAAATTATTATTGTATTATAAAGATGAATTTTAATACAATATTTATTGCTATTGTAGTGGGTCATTACACTACCTTTTTTTGTCAGGTATTATTATTTATTTATAAAGATGATTTGCAATACAATATTTATTGTTATTGTTTTAGAGAATTACAATACACAGTTTTGTTATTGTTTCTAAAAAAGTTTGTAAAATAACAATAGCTACTGTTATTGTTTTTATTACAATTACAACAGTCCGAACTCTATGCATGTTATATTAGAGCATGTTCTATAAAAAATGAAATCAATTGTTGTTGTTTGAATTAACCGCTGATTTCAATGAACGCTTTTTCGAAATTCGAAACTCGCTTTTAGCTGATCTAAAATTTATGTTTTGAAACAAATAGTCGTAAATTTATACATTTAAAAAAAAAAAAAAATTTTCAATCTGTGGCTCGTGTCTAGTTTACGCGATTATAAAATTAATTTTGCTTCGAACAAAATAAAGTTATTAACTTATTTTAATCAAACAATTTAGTTAAACAAAAGATGGAGTTTCTTTTAAAATAATAGTTGTGTATTTTTACAACAATTATTATTTTTCTTAAGTTACAAAGAAATAGTTTCTCTTTCCTTTATCATTAGTTACCTAAAAGGTTCAAAATTTTAATATTTACCTTTTCTCCTTAACTCATCGTCTACGCTACTACTTAAAAGTGAGATAAATCTACTATCATATGCTACCATTTTTTAAAAACAACTATTAAATGGTTGCATACTACGTAACAATTGTTGCTACGTTGCAAATGCGTTTATATGGCAATTCTATTATTTTGTTTATTTTTAATATGCTTTAATCTTTTGTTTTAACAATAAATGCAGTTCGTGCAATTTACACTTCTACAACAATCTACAACCATAAGATTATTTTTTTGTGTTAAGCAAATTTACTTTTAAGATATTATCATTGTAATGCTTTACGTTGTCATCGCTAGAATAATCTTGATCGATCAAACTTAACATTAAACCAATACGATAACGTTACCAAAAGCAACTGAATGTAAACCTAATTTCTTTAATTCTATTTTTTTTTTTTTTTTTGGATTTTCTCGACTTTCATTATTCTTAAAGGTCTATAACTTGATTGTAGAGATCAACCATGTTTTAGATTTATTGAATCCATTTAAGAAAAAGTTAATAAAAGATGATTTTAATAGCTTTTCTATCAGTATCCGTATCCATCAATATTCACCAGTAAACTGTATCCATCAATATTCACCAGTGGTTCTCCCTGTCTCGATTGTGTGTTTGTGTGCTTTTATTTTAGGTTAGTTTTAGTAGTATTCTATTTTAGTTACTTTTAGTAGTATTCTATTTTATGAAATGCTTCAAGATTCGAACTCTTAAGGAAAACGATGGGGTAAGTGTAAACGAAAACAAGTAGTAAACGGTTTAGCAATTTTGTTTCTTTTGCATTTACTTATAGCTAAAACAAAAAATCTTTAAAAATGCGAGGCACCGTATTGTAAAGAATTTTGTGCTCTATTATAATGGTGTAAAATTTGTTTTAAATTAATTTTGCCTTAATAAACTTTAAAATTCTCACCCTAGTAAAAAAAAAAGTTTTCTAAAATAAATCAACTTCTAAACTCCCAAAGCTAAAATTAAATTTTACTAAACTAAAAAGGCTGTTTTGTAGAAAGTTTTATGACGAACAAGATTCTATTCAAAATTAAATTAGCTAGCACTGGAAAAAAGTTATGAGCGAAAAACCGAGATGAATATTTTTCGGGGAAGAGTAAACATGCTAATTGCTTAAACTCGCGTATTAAGATGAGCGCGGCTAAATTAATTAATAATTATAAATTAGTTAAAACGTAAATAAATTGTCTTTGCTATCTATCTAAAAAAATTTAAAACAAAAATGACTCTTACTTACATTTGTGAAACGCAAACAACTTATACTGAAGAGCAATTGTAACTTACAGTAGAACAAATAAAAAAGGCGAAGTATCACTCAGTAAAGTTTTAGAGGCATGCAACATACTAAAGACAAGCTTCACAAACGTGTGCACAACAAAGTCAAATCACATGGTAGAGGTACAACTACCGTGCTAAGTACAGCGTTTGAATTTGTTCTTGTTTCAGTACTTATTAGTTTAGCCGATTGGATTCGGCAAAACGTTCGCAGATGTCATCACAATAGTTAGGAGTTATTTGGTATCTACAAATCAAATTCATCTGTTTTCACCAAACGGTATAAAAGAATAATAATGGTATCAAGGTTTCACAAAACGATGGAGTCATAAATTAAGCGTCAGATTAGTAAGCAATATTTTGTCTCTCAAAGCTTCTTTTTGAACCGGTGACAAAATGACAAGTTATTTCAATACACTTCAAAAACAATTTCTTGAAGCAAAAACCAACAATAACACCTCGTGCAATTTGCAGAATTTTGACAAAATAGATTTTCAGGCGATCAAGGTAAACAGCATATAATTTGCAGAATTGGTGCTAAACGCCCTTTAAAATTGGTTGGTAACAAAACAACGAAAAAATTAATTACTCAGTCGGAAATTGCGCCAACTCTACCGGTACCATTCTGCCACCATTCGTAGTTTACAAATCAATATCGCGTCTGTACAAAAACTGGTGTATAGAGAGACCATCAAACACCGTATTTACAACATCCAAGTTGGGTTGGATGGAAGAGAAATAATTTATTCAATGGCTCACTAAAGTATTCATACCGGCAATCAAATTAATTCCAAATAATTAGTTTAGTCTACTTAATTTTTTAAGTAGTTTAATCAATTAATCAAAAAAAAATTTAAGTTACAGGTATTTACATTTTAGTCTTGGACGGAAACGTTACACATGTTACTTGCAATGTTGCACGTTATTGCATTGACAATAACATCAGGCTGATATGTTTACCGGCTCATTGGTCCCACATACTTCATCCATTAAACGTATGTGCGTATTGTCACATTGAACGAGTTTGGTGGAAATAACTTACAAAATTTCATGCAGCTACAAATTTCAACAACTTAACAAAAGAAAGTTTCATTTAACTACAAGCAAAACTTTTTAGCTCTGGTGACGCATTTACAGGAACACAAATAATCGCTAGATTTCAAAACACTAGTTTCTTTGAACTTGACATTTGCAAAGTTTGATCAATCAAAATTACAAATTGCTCAAACATTTTACGTACAATCTCAGCATGCTTTCTCATCTTCATTCGAACCTGCTTGATCATCCCAGCTTATATCATCATCTAACATGAGTCAGCATCAAACTCCAACAATTTATAACAAATTTATTAATTTAAAAAATGTTTTACAGCACCACCATGTTGCATGTTTTCACAAATTAGAATGCTTTGTAAATTTGCCGTGATTAAAGCTTTGAAACAAAAAACAACCAAAACCTGTGCCCCCGACCTCAAATGTGTGGACAATAAACAACTGAATTTTACACGCTTACTATTCTTAACTCAGTTTTTATTTATTAACAAATTTCAAATTTAAGTAACTCATTTCTCTCACATTTAGGGTCATGGGGTGACACAAGCTTTCTGCAGACATTTTTTTACAGGTAACAATTTCTGTGATAGTTAGCAAAGTATACTCATTGGTTTTAGCATAAACATACCCAAGTTGTAAGAAAATTGTAAAATTTTTGCGGTTTGAGTATTTTAGATTCATTATATTTACGCAGATAACATGGATAAAGGTTTTAATAGTTCTAATGACTTTGCAAAGTGACGATATAGAAAAAAAAGCCCACATTTTTAAAAGAGATTAGTAATTTTAAAAAAGAAAATACGATACCAAAATAAGTGGCTAAAGATTTTTATTAGTATTGTGTCTTCTATATACCACATCATCTTTAATGGTGTTAAACTTAGAAATCCTTTTAACAGTGATTTCTTAATGATTGGTCTTTATGAAAACTCTAACAGTGACTTCTTAATGATTGGTCTTTATGAAAACTCTAACAGTGATTTCTTAATGATTGGTCTTTATGAAAACTCTAACAGTGATTTCTTAATGATTGGTCTTTATGAAAACTCTAACAGTGACTTCTTAATGATTGGTCTTTATGAAAACTCTAACAGTGATTTCTTAATGATTGGTCTTTATGAAAACTCTAACAGTGATTTCTTAATGATTGGTCTTTATGAAAACTCTAACAGTGACTTCTTAATGATTGGTCTTTATGAAAACTCTAACAGTGACTTCTTAATGATTGGTCTTTATGAAAACTCCAACAGTGATTTCTTAATGATTGGTCTTTATGAAAACTCTGATTATAAGAAATTAAATAAAAGGAGCAACTATTGCCCAGGGTTTAAAGCAATCGCCTCAAACATAAGAGATTTGTAGCTTGAAGTCATCTGTGCAAAAATCGGTAAAGAAGTCGGCATATACTTCCTATATATTAAATAGAAATTTTAGATTTGCGTTGCAATGTTTTATGTTTTGAAATGTTTTAAAATAAAAAACAACCATCGTTTACTGAAAAAAAAAATGTTTTTTTTTTTAAACTTTTTTTAAATTTCTGAACTTAAAATTTTTATAATATAGAATTCATAAGTGTCAACAATCCTAAATTTTCAACTTTTACAATTTTCTTTTAGTCTAAAAAACAAAAATAAATAATAAGGTAAAAAAAAATAAGTTTGTAAAAAATTATGTATACACCCTTTTATACCTATGGGCCAACTTACCTCGATAACGGAGTAAGTTGGCTCAGTTATCGGGGTAAATACACTAACAAAAGTTATACATGTTTATGTAAATCTATTATAAATGTAATTATTATTGGCGACATGACCTTAAAAAAACATAAATGTATTGAAAAACAAATATAAAATTTTGATAATTTTATTTTTGGATAGTCTAGGATCTTCTCAAACTTTTCCCATAAAAAAATAAAACGAAACATGAAATCCCTAAAAGTAACACTATAAAGAAAAAAATGTGAGTCAACATGCTATACATCTGTGTTATTTATTCATCATCTTGTGTGATATACCATCTTTAAAGTTTTTTATAAAGATGGTACCATCTTTTAGTTCCATTTTATAGTTTTTTGATATCCCTTATTCGACTTTCTCGTTTTGTAAAATATTTTGTTTAATAAAAGAAAAGTTAATGTTGCATTATAAAACAGGGATACCGCATTTTTTGCATGTAAATTACATGCAACAATATAAACAATAATTTTTATAATAGTGTAATAAATAAGTTTAAAATTTGTTTAACTTGAAAACATAATTTTGGAATATCTAACAGTTAAACGGTTTTAAATAAAAGCATTTTAGAAAAAGTATCATTCTGTTTAAAAGCAACACGGCTTATCTCAATCTCACAATACATGTATTGTAACAGTTGCATGAAACGTTGTTTTTCATTTTTAAAATTATAGACTCCAGTTGTAAAAAAAATAAAAAAAAATATGTTTCTTCAAGTAGTGATCATCTAGTAATTCTTATTATTGGTCAGAGAAACATACGCCGAGTTAACAATAGACAATAGTTAAACAATAATTAAACAATTTATCGCAAAGTATTACAAAATTAAAAAAGTATAAAGAAGTCAAAAAAAAGGTTTGTTAAGGTACAGTTTATTCATGGCTATAAAATTTTTTTTTAATTTAATTTACATAAATTAATCTTTATTTGATATAAATTCACTCACCAATGAAATTCTTCCTTTCATTGACCCGTTTCCCAAACTCGCTAAACACTCTGCATTTTTTTTCATTAGTAACAGGGCAAGTATTACGATATATTTTAAATTATTTTTCATAATATATAAATCTGGAAAAAAAAAAGAGTTTAAGAATTATTTGTAATTGCTATAATAATATTTATATATCTATAATAATAATTATTAATAATTATTTGTAATAATTTATAATTATTTAATAATTATATTGTAATTTATTGTAATTAAAGTGCTGCACTTAAGTATTACAATAAAAACCCAATTATTAAGTAAATCAATAAAATACGTTATAGAATTATAATTACATATTTATGAAATAATTTCAGTCTGTTAAAAAGCAACACAATTTATTAATCACAGTTTCAAAAAGTGTCCTTTTATAATCTTTAGTTTGTGAAAAAAGCTCACTTTTATAGAACATTTCAAAGTTATCTTTTATGATTATATTATCCAAAATCGTACTCTCTTTTTAAAACTAAATTTATTCGACATTTTTTTTTCAATAACATAAGCAATAATAACGATATTTATCCAAATAACTGTCAATACTTTTATTGTAAGCCATATTTTATAAAATTGCTCTAAAAATCATTACAATAAACAAACCTTCAGAAAAACCATGCAAAAAATGCTTAAAACTTGAAGCCTAGTTTATCTTACTTTATGTACTTTTTATCATTTTGCAAATGTAGTATTTATCTTGAATTATTGAGAACGTAAGTATTTATTTTGAATTAAAATTATATGTGAGTTAGCAATTTAGATTTGAAAAATGTTGTAATTGTTGATTTGGGAATATAGAAACATTTTAGATTAAAATTTTTTAACAATATTGAAAGAATATCTTGCTTGTCAAATAACTGGTACTGGCGACTAAATTATAAGTTTTTGTATAATCTAATTATTGTAACCAAATTATGTATTAAACTATAAAAACATCATAAATTTAATTAAAAAATCGTGAATATAATAAAAATTATCATAAATAGTATTATAATTGTAATTATTATTAAAAACTATTATAATTCTTTTAAACTTTTTTTTTTTAAAAAACTTTCTATATCTTAAAATAATGGACTTTTTCAAAAAACATTTATATACAAATATTTTTAAATAGATTAATAAATATATTACATTTCTAGAGTAGATATGTTTCCTATAAACATAGTAGTCAGCGCCGTATTATAACGGGGGCTGCACCCCAAGACCCATAGAAAAAAAAAGGCCTTTAGACTTATTTCCTTTTCTTTTTTTTTCAGGGAACCAGATAACTTTCATTATCCTAAGTTTCTCAGTTTTTTTAAATCATTTTCTTGGGAGCTTGGGGAGGTGTTGCGAATAAATGAATACACATATAGTATTCTATCCGGCCCTTGTAGCAGTAGTAGTAGTAGTAGTAGTAGTAGTAGTAGTAGTAGTAGTAGTAGTAGTAGTAGTAGTAGTAGTAGTAGTAGTAGTAGTAGTAGTAGTAGTAGTAGTAGTAGTAGTAGTATTCGTTTCAGAAAAACTGCTTTGCGGTACTTTCAATAATATTACATTTATTATAAACATTAAATAATTGTCATTAAAATATATTAATATTATTATTACAATTTAATAATTGTCATTAAAATATATTAATATTATTATTACAATAATATAAAATTAATCAACAAAATTTTCTAGAAAAATTGCAGTCTTTACCTTATATAATCGTAACTTAAATAATCATTATAGCCAGATGACAATAGTTACCTACGTAACTTAAAGCAATAACAAAATAAAAATAAGTTTTTAACAAATAAAAACTTTGATTCAAAACTTTAAACGACAAAAAATTAATTTACTTTTTTTCTGCGAAATAAAGAATATTTCTTTTTTTTTAGCGAGATAACTTCTTCAAAATGTTCGGTGACTAAAATTTTTTTTTTGTAACAATTTATAACGGAACAAAATTTCCGAATAAATCTTTTAAATCAACTGCAAATTAATATAATCTCTTAAAATATATTAGCTTATAAGCATTTACAAATATTTGAACCTAATATCGGACTTACTAATAAACTTTAGAATTACAAGGTTTTTTAATAAAATCTTTTGGTGTACTAAATTAAAAAAGTTTTGGTGAACTTTTTAGTGTGGTGAAAATTTTTTATAAATTAACTGAAACTTAATGCGGCGACAGATTTTTATAAATTAACTAAAAATATTTTGCAATAAAAAAGAAAAACACTCAATTGATGTTTTGATTCTAAATATTGATCATGTTGCCCAAACAAAATTAATCATGTTCAATCATTCACTTTTTATTTTTGTCCCTTTAAAAATTTGCTCACAAAACCACCCGCTCACTTTACGCACACGCGTATGCATCCTAAACGCGCATGCATCCTAAACGGAACATCTACAGTGCTAATATAATCTGTTTAGTTATTCAAATTTGCGTTAAATCTGCATAAATTACAGGTAAAATAAAAAATATATATCAATATCAGATCCGGCAATCAGTTATGGTTTTCCGTTATCAACAATTAGTAACCAAGTCTGAATATTTATATATTCTTTGTGACGACGACACTTATTTATTATTTATTTGTTTTCTAAAGATAATCAGTTTTTGTTTTAATCAGCGGTTATTTTCTTCATACACAAATCGTTCAAAAAATCTAACTTTTTAATGATAATTTGACATCTTATTATATTTATATAAATAGATTACAAAAGTAACTATGCCAAATAAAATTTACAATACAAAATTTAAGTGACGGGAATTGGAAATAACCTTATATTGCCTGAGGTTATTTTTACAGTGAAATAAAACATACAGAGTTTAAGAATTTTTTACGTTCATATTTTTTCTTACCCACGCTTATATGCGAACCCACGCTAGTATCTACGCTTCTTCTTTATGAACTACGTCATTCAACTATGCAACTCAATAAACTTCGGAAAGTTTTCAAATTCTTTTACGACGAAATTTAATTGTTTTCCGCCAAAACGTAACATTTTACCATCGCAATTTTGGTTCACTTACTGATTACGGTTCACGCCGATTTTTTAAATTTTTAACCATCATTTATGAAAAAACAACAATAACAAAAAACTATAAAGGAAGTTCAAACTAAATAATTGATTTTCTAAAAACAAAAAAGTTCATAATTTTAAACTAAAAATTAACGCAGTTGACGAGGTTTGCTGTATACAGAGAAAAAACGTCTCTTGAAAACCCCGAAAAACGGCACATTTTAAAACACTTATAAATATTGTATGTTACATGGTTTTAGCTCGACATAAAGATATAAAGACTTACGGTCTTCATGAAATATGGTTTTTACTTGCAAATATTAACTTTTGAAGAACTATTGTTTAAATAATGCTGTTAAAAATGAACAAAAATAAACTTATTTGTTTTGCAAAATTTTTAGTTGATTTAATCAGTTAGGTAAAATTTTTAACAATGATATTTTCAGCGGATTGCATTGCCTAGCAATTTACTACTCCTTGTTGCATAGTTTTTTTTTTTAAATTAACTTCAGTACCCAATATCTTAATTATAAGCATAAGGTATAACATTTTATTTAAGTCAGCATTTTTATATTCGTTATTTTAGTAACATTAATAATATATTTAGTATCATATATTATTTATATTGTTTAAAGTTAAACAGTAAAAGATTAGAAGAACTTTATTGGACAGGACAGAAAAAACTGAGGGGCAAAATTGTATGTTAAATATAAATTTTATTTATTCTATTGAACACCATATTTACAAGCTAAATAAACTTAAACATAGTTACGAGGTAAATAAGTGTTATAAGTAACAAGTAAACTAAATATAGATAAATCATTTTTAAAAGGTTTTGATAGTCCAACAAGAAAAGTAAGATGAGGTTGTTTTTTTTCCGCTAACATTTTTTTAAAACATATAACTTTTAAGTTTTTATTCTATACAAAAAGATATATATTCATAAGGAAAACTAATTAAATAAATAAAGTAAATTCAATTTAAAAAAACTCAATCATTGTTAGAGAAATAAACAAAAACTTTAACGATTTAGTCAAACTTTATAATTTAGATCTTATATTCAAACTAATAATTTATTCAAATAGAATACTTTAAAACACTCAAAGCCAAAAAACTGACTCATTGTTTTTACCCCGCACATTGTCGCTCTTTACACCATAAAATATATTTACATCCCATACTTGTGTTTGGGAATGAAAATATTGACACCGTTGCAACGTTGTTTTGAATGTTCCTTCAAATTAATGTTAAAACAAAGCTAATTTAATATTAAAGTTTCAAGAATAATAAAAAAAAAATAAGAAATTTAGATGTCTTACTTGTTATTTTCTAACAAATGAATATTTTATAGATGTTTTAAGTCATAGAACACTTCAAGTAAGCATGAAAACTAGACACTTCATATAGCCATTACGCTTTAGATAATTTTTAGGTCTTTATAATATCAAACTATATAATTTTTTAATTTTATTTTTGAAATCTATTAAAAATGTAAAGAATTTCGATCAACTTGATTAAAATACTAAACAACAAAGTTGCTTCAAAACTTTTGATTCTAAAGTTTGAACTTGGTTAAAATCACTGGCACAATGCTTTTGATTTGATTATTTTCTTTCTCAAACATGTCATGTCGGCGTACGTTTATATTGTTTACATTATATATTATATGGGCTATTATTATAGATATATAGACAAATAGCCTACATAAAACTTTTTTGCTAAACTATTGTCAATTGTAAACAAGAATGTAAATACTTTTTATTGATAGAAAAAATGGATACAAAGCATAAAATGCTTCTTTTTTTTTTTTTTTTTTAAAAAAATTAATAAAATCAACTTTGCTTCGGTAACAATTTAAATATATGCAAATTACGCATCTTAGATTTTAAAAGTTTGTATCGCAGAAACTTAAATACTTCAAACTTGTATCTTAAATACTTTAGGCTTGCATCTTAGTTACTCTAGGCTTGTAACCCATCAAACATTTGGTCTGAAAAAGACGATTTTAATGCGTCTCTTAAACGTATTAGACGTTTTTTATACATTTAAAAGATGTCTTATTTAGACCAAATGCTTGCTGGGAAAATATTTCTATATTTGCATGATTGGTAATAGTTTTATTATTTTAACTTTATTGATACATACCAAACTTATTGGTACAAACCAAGCACACAAATATTTTGATCACAGATGTAATATTAAACTAAAAAAGGAGTGGATAAGAATATTGAATGAATGAGTGTTTGAATAAATGAAAACACAAAAAGCTAAAACTTTTCATTCTAAAGTAAACTTAATTTTGATTCTGGTTTCTGGCAAAAAAAAAAGAAATAAAATATTTAAAAAATTAATTTTTTATGATAAAAACCAATTGTTCAAATATATAATCATTCTCTATAAATAGTTAGAAACTTACTTTAATGAATAGATTTAATTAATAGATTTTAATTAATACATTGTGTGTTAATTCCGGTTACGTTTTTCAAATCTTAAAGCTATTTTATAAAAATGACTTAAAAAATATTTAGTATTCATTTGCGTTTAACATGTCAACAAATAAAAAACGTACAGTGAATAAGATATAGAAGCTGCATTTTCTTAATCCATAAAAATATGACATTCCTTTATGGCATTCCATTATCAAGATTAATAGATCGCGTGAAAACAATAATTTAGATATCAAGTGATCAAGCTTATTACGGTATTTCTGCAGCAAGCAGAGTATACTAAAGTGTGATGACTTATAAATCTTTTCGTTAAAAGGGTCGCTGTTTAACTCAAAATGGCGTCATAGACTCCATATGCAGTGTCAATCAAGTTTGTTCAAAAATTGCAAGCTTGGCTAAGACTAATTTTACGCATTTATTAATCAATGTTTATAAGGAATTTTCGTATAAAAACTTACAACAGATGTCTTTTCTGTCAGATCCAATTCGTGCATGTAAGAAACTATTGATGGGTATTTTGATGTTGGCGCTAAAAACAAACAATATCAACAGTCTGGTACATTCTCCTGGTCTTATAATTAGAATGGCGATAAAATTGGTTTCTGTAACTATTATGAAGAAGCAATCATTTGTTTTGGAATAGCGCAAGACGCTTTTGAAAATTCACTGATATCAATAAAAAAATCCAATGTACAGAAAATAATTGTTTTATTGGACGCTTTATCATAGCTTTTGTAATATAAAAAGCAAAACAAAACATTAGACCTAAATGGGATTTTGGTGGACCGACTGCTGAACACTGACTTCAAGAATTTGGATAAATTTTTCTTGCTTGAGTGACGTGTTTAAACGATATTGCTGATTTTAAATTGCTGGGTTATTTCTACTCAACAAAAGTAGCATCAATAAATAGGCATTCTCAAAAATCTTTAATACACAAGCATCCTTAATTCCATTGCACTATAAAGCAAAAAGTTCAAAAAGTGTCCATAAGTGGAATTTTTTTAATACACCATTTTCATTAATTTGTTTTACAACTTATTAGAAAAATATCAAATGATAAGAAAAATATATATTTTGGTTCTCTCATGTCAACTATCCTAGTCAGAGAAGCATTTTTTCCTACCTAGTAGAAAGTAAAAAAAGTTCGCTAAAATTCGCAAACTTTTTATACTTTTCTAATTTTTATTTTTTTTACTCATTTAGATGATTTTTTTATTATTTTTTTTATCATAAAGCTTTATTTAGGCGTTCTTTTATCTTTTTCAAAAGTAAAAAGCCTAAAATATTGAATATAGCTTTTGCCAAATGAGTAATTAAAATATTAGGTGAAAATATAAATTTTTTGATAAATATTGTTTTTGAAAAAAATATCTCAAAAGTTCTGCAAAGCTCCACCCTGAAATGACTTTTTTATCCTAAGGGATGTTATCATGGATAACTAAAAAAAAATCAGCTGCCCCAACTTGCCCGAAATGGATTTATGGGCATAAGTATACAAAATAAAAATCTGTTTAAAATATTCCCCCCCCCCCCCACAATGAGGGGGTTGTAAACCCAAGCTCCAATAACCGTAATATTTTGTAACACATCCTGATTTAACAATAGTATTAAAATAAAAAAATTGGAAGTTCACATCATGCCTGGAAAAGTGTTTCATCCGTATTTCTTGAATCTTGAATACAGATGTTAACATGATGTGATTATATTATGTTAAATGTTACATGACGTGTAGTGGTTTATAACTAAAGCAGATAATTGTTGTTAATGTTGGACAGCAAGGCAGTGAATGGTATAACAGATACAAACTCAACTCAATCTTGCAATGTTTGTTCTGCCAAGCCTAGTGAAATGAACAAGCTGGATATAATTAGAGAAAAAGTTTGCAATAAGCAAGCTACAGCTTTAGGATTATCCACACTGCACTGTTAGATACAAACTTTTGAATTCATTCTACACTTCGGATATAAAATGGATATAAAAATATACCAGTCCCGATCTCCAGAAGATAAATTATCTGTAAAATCTCGAAAAAAAGAAATCAAAAGAAAGTTTACAGAGGTGTTAAGCTTAGTGGTTGATACTCCTAAGCAGGAATTTGGAAATGCTAATACAGGAAACACTGCAAGGAGGGCATTTCTAGCAGCAGAATCTTTCGCTGAAATAACAGGAGTTAGTTTGGACATCATTTTAAGACTAAGAAACTTATTGAATGCCGTTTGCAGTGCATTCCACCTGAACTTGGATGCTTTTAAAGCATACTATTATAAAACTTCAGAGCTGATAATGGGAACCTATCATTGGTACATTATGTTACTTACACTTCATAAGGTTCTGGAACATGGATTTTTAATTGCTGAGCATTTGGATCTTCCCATTGGAGCGTATTCGGAGGAGGCTCAAGAAGCACAAAATAAGGCCAAACGAAATCCAAGACTCAATCACACATGCAAAATATCTAGAACTTATGTGATGCAGAACCAATTCCATTATTTACTAATAAAAAGCAACCTTGTTATCTCTTTGATTGCTTTCAGGAACCTTAAGACATTTTCTGGTCCTAACCTTGATCCTGACGTACAGGACCTTCTCAGAGGAGATAAATAGTTTTTTTTTTCTTAATAAATGTTATCTTTTCAAATTTAAACTTTTTCATGTAAAAATTCACTTCTCAGTATATATAATCAGGGATTACATATTAATGCATAAGGTAAATATTTTTTTCACTTAGAAAATATTTTTAGAATAATTTCTAGAATCTAAAAATTAAAAAAATTGCATTGAAAATTCAAGGAAGGAGGGGGAGGGTAGAGAGGGTTAGGGGAGGGGTCTACAACTTGAAAAGTTTTTAATTACCCGCTTCGAGGTATGAAACGTATAAAAATACAACACAAAAGAATAAAAAGAAATTTTTTTCTAGAAAAAGTCAGTCTCGTTTAAAATAAGTATTACTATCTAGTCTTACTGCCTAAAGCCCAAAGTATTATTAAATGCGATGATACCGATCATTTCAAAATAAAAGAAGAAAGAAAACAACTTAAATTATATTAAACAGAAGCTAAAAAAAAAACGAGTTCTAACTTTTCGATGTGCAACAGAACATGTTGCGGTCAAAAATATTTTTTTTATTCAGTTTATCTTTAGAGCCTTTCATCAGAAAGTGACAAAAATTACTCAGAAACTTCCTTATTGACCATTTCATCATTCAATGTAGTATTGTCAGAATTCGCGCATGCGCATAGGAGATATTGAGACATGCGTTTTTTGGACAAAAACGTAACTTTTAGAACATCGCTTTTACATTACAAAGAAAATATTTAGTCGTATGAAAAAAAAAATATTGTAAAAGTTCCAGTCACAATTGGTTTACTATATCCAGTCAGACTTTTTTTTCAAAGCTGCCGTTTTTCAGGATCTATAGACTGTTTATTATTATTGTTATTTTTTTTCCACAGATAAAAGGTGGGTTACTGTTTGGCTTTTATACGGACTAATATTTGGTACCAGCTAAAAGTAATATTAAATTTTGGGATAAAATTGTTGCAAAAATTAATTTTAAAAAAATTTCTATTAATTTTGCACTTAATAGTGCATTAATAATCATTTTTATAGTTTGCGCCAACTTACCCCGTAGTGGGGTAAGTTGGCGCAAATTTTTTTTGAGAGTCCGGCAAGGCCCCAAGAATTTTTTTTGTAAATGAATGCAAATTTTATAAGATACCCTATCCATACTCTTTAAGACTACACTTTAATATTTTAAAAAGAATGTACTGTTAGGGCTACAGAGCTCATAGAGTAAAAACCAAGCCAACTAGCCCCGGTCTCCCCCACTTTGAAAAAAAGAAGACTGTAATAAGCACTTTACAAAAAGTTAATAAATTTTAAAGAAAAAAATTATCAAAAAGAGTAACCTCCTGTGAAATTCAATAATGAAGATTGCTACTTTTTAGTTCAAAAACAAATTCCTTATACCTAAATGCTGCTAAACAAATTTTAAACTTCAAGACTACACTTTAAAAACTAATATTACTGTCTTTCTCTACTAATAAAATTCTAAATATTCTAAGTATATTTTAAAAACATGGTGAGTATTTTACAATTCTTGTGGTTCTTTTTTTTTTCTGTTTTATTAATAAAATTGTTTTATATTATTTATATTAGGCATTCATTAATTTTGATTTATTTTAACTTTTTTGATTTCAATTATAATGAGTACGCTAAAGTCAAACATTAATCATTATTGTATTTAGAATTCTGCATTACTTTCAAAATTTATAAATATATATGAAAGCAAATATCTTTTTTTATAATTAAGAAATTTCTAGAGCATATACCATTACTATTATACAAATCTGATCGGTGTGATGTGATAAACGGTATTTAAAAGAGCTCCAATTTAGAATCACTATTCTACGTTAAATTTATTAATGACATGCCAGAAGTATTGACACTTTTCATTAAAGTATTTGCATTTGATACAAAACTAATTAAAGTTATAAAAAATCCAACGAACACCAATTCATTTCGTAAGGGGATAAGTGCAATTTCAAAATGGGCTGCTGAGTTTCATGAAACTTAAAACCTGAATCCGAGCGTAAACTTAATATAATAATTACAAATAATTTTAAACCGAAAACTCAAAAAAAGTTACTTAAAAGCTAACTCTGCATTTGGAATGCTTAAACGAACTTTTAAATTTTTTTCGGAGTTTAAAAATATTTTTTTGCACGCGAGATTTTTAAAGCCTCACCTAAAAATGTTTTCTTCAGCAAAAACTCTTTACATCAAGTAAGACAAGAAAAAAAGTAAGAAGCTTAAGCTAATTCAAAGTAAAGCTATAAAACTAGTACTGGCAATACGAAATTTTACGTAAACTCAAAATCATTGGTTTAACTTACCAATCACAGAGAAATAGAAGTATGTCAGTCAATTATTTTAAAAACTTCAATACAATAATAAAACTGATTGGCATGCACCAACAAATCACCTGAGCTTGCGAGCAGCTAGTATTTTGGAACATTAACCCCAGATCCAGCTGGAGTCATTAGAAATAATCAATATTCCATTACTAAGCACAACCAGATCAACACTAGTCAACAAGGATTTTCTTTTATTAATAAATTTGTCCGAATTTAAATCAGTTACTTAAAGAATAATATGTTATTCTTTAAATAACTGGTTGTTAGCTATGCGATAAATTACTAATAAAGAAAAATTATATAAATACAACTTTAAATGAGGATTTTTGTTTTTAAGTTTAAATAAACTAAACTATGAGTTGAAATGTTCTGAAGTTCAATTGTTTCGTTGCTTTAACAAAGGGCATATATGAATGTTTCTTTTTTATAATGGTAATATTTTTACCGAACAAACTTTTCAACCGGTAAAAGTATCAAAGCTTACTTTGAAACTTTCTTTTTGTCTCTATCTGGTACTCGAAGAACGTCTTGAATTAGTTTGAATATAGCCATCAAGCGTGGATTATCAACGGATAGTCATTAAATCTGATAAAAATCGAATAAATGGATTTGTAAAAGTAGAAAAAAAACAAATTAAAATTTGTATTTTTACCCTTTTGTCCACCTTTTGTAGTGTAACAATCTAATTTAAAGTATCTGTAACATCATTCATTTGCAAGTAATTTTTATCGCTTTGAATGTAAGCTTGAAATCGGGTAGATTAGGGTAATATGAGCACCTTGGTAATATGAGTATACTTAAAGATTTCTTAGATGTAAGCAATAAAGTTAAAGTTGCTTTGCATTTTTCGAATCGACTTTATGTGGTAATAACAGGAATTAGTACAATTAGCGTAAATTAAAACTCTGGTACATTTTTTGCGTTGTTAAATTAATATCATTACAAATGAATAAATCCGTGGCGCGAAATTTTGGTGCTAAAATTATGAAATTTATTTTTTCATAAAGAAAAATATGTTAGCTGAAAATACAATCTATTTTTGTTTGAAAAATAATGCATAGAAACATTTAGTTTTGACTATATTTAAAGATGCCATTTTTGTGTAATATAAGCATGCTCAAATTACCCAGTGTTTTTCTTTAAAAAAAACCTAGTTTAAAGTCCTAAAATAGCAGTGGTTCTAATTGCTTATTGAATAAAAACAAAGCATACTAAAAAATTTTAATATTTTAACAATACTAAATATTTTTCTATAATTTAAAATCAAAAAATTGGAATTTTAATCGTTCAAAGGTTTGAGTAAATAAAATTGAAAAAATAACGAACTAATTTTTTTGAGGAAAACATACTAATATTGTTTCAACAAAAAGTGGCTTACGATTTGATCTTTTAATGGATAGGTTTTGTAAATAACCATTATATTCTAAATATTA
Source organism: Hydra vulgaris (assembly GCF_038396675.1). Taxonomy (NCBI): domain Eukaryota; kingdom Metazoa; phylum Cnidaria; class Hydrozoa; order Anthoathecata; family Hydridae; genus Hydra; species Hydra vulgaris. The sequence continues at coordinate 72,527,744 of NC_088931.1, forward strand.
GTTCTAATTGTCAGGTTGGTATTTTTTTACTTAACTAATGTTATTTTTTTGAGTTAATTTAAAGTGCTCATATTACCAAGTAGTCTTGGTAATATGAGCACTTATGCTACTTTTTTAAAACTTCTGCGTTTTTAAGGAAAAAATTTCGGGTGCCCAAACATCTAAGTGGACCATGAGTAAGAATTTCTAAAAATTGTTTATTCGCTAAAGTTTTGGATCCACCATAAATATTTTTGAAAATATTCCGATTTTCGCTTAAAGTGCTCATATTACCCTAATCTACCTTACGTGCTATAATTACACTATAGTTAGTTGGCTTGAACAGCTTTTGCATTGCAGTTTTGCGTTGATTGATTCAGTCGGTACTATTAAAAAATCAATTCTTGGATTTGCAAAAAAAAAAAAAAAATATTTCCTTGTTACTTTTTACAAATTCTTTCAATTTTTTATCACTTATTAAAACATTTTAGTCTGTCGTTTGTAAAATGTGCCTACGTACAGTTCGGTAAAAGACATTATTAGGATACTTCTTACACCATTGACAAAAATTGTAGTTTATAAAAATTCTTTGATTATTTAAATGGCCCAATTCTACTTTTTTTTTTTTTCTACTTTTATCAAGAAAAACAAGAGTCAAAAGATACTTGGCACCGATTTTAATTCAAGAAAAAGCAACATTTTATCCAACCGAATAAACTTTGGATCGAAACATTAATCCGTTGGCAAAAAATGGTAGGTTTATATATAATGATAGGTGATTTTTTCTTTTTTTCCCTTAATGAATTGACATGGTAAACATTAAAATTGCCTTATTTAAAAAATTACCTTTTACTATTAAAAAGAATGCGCCACTCGTGCACTAGGAAAGCCCTAGTGCACGAGTGGCGCATCTTTGATCTTTTTTTTTACCTTACCATTTAGAAACGTGTTTAAGTCATTAAAGGTTATAGAGATGTTTAAGGGGAAAAAAAGATAAATTTCTTGTTTTAAATTTCATGTGGATAGAAACTTTTCACTGAGAAAAAATATCATTTGATTATTGTACAGGAAAAACAACGTAAATTAGAACACTTGTTTATAACTTAAATATAAAAATACAAAATACCATGCAGCACCTGTTACACCTGTCTAACGTTTAAGTTGTTGTTTGTATTTGCTTTCCGATTTCTAAGAAAACCAAACATTGTTTTTTAGGCGATATCCTTTAATCACACTCAATTTCACATACGATGCTAATAATATAAGCAAGGAGAAACTTTTGTGTCCAAATTTTTTGTGTCAAAATATTTGTAGTAGAGAGAATTCTAAAGCGCAGATGTTCGAGGAAAAAAAACCAATAAAAGTTGTTTTTCTGTTTTTTATTTTATTTGTTCGTCATTTATATACATTTTATAAAGTTCTTGTTTTATAAGTTTCATAAATAATATATAAATAAAATAGAAGAACGACAGCAACAAAAAGAAGACAGAAGTCTTGTCGTCAAATCCCTATAATAAACGCGAAGTACTTTTTACGAAATTTTAGAAATTTCTCATTAAATATTAATTACTAAGTAAATAAACAACTAAAATAAAAGTACTTTAAATAGATTAAATAAATAGATGAAGTTAGAAAAACAAGGACATATACATGTATATATATGTATATATATATATATATATATATATATATATATATATATATATATATATATATATATATATATATATATATATATACATATACATATATATATATATATATATATATATATATATATATATATATATATATATATATATATATATATATATATATATATATCTGCGTGTGTGTTTTTAGATATAAAAAGATTTATTGATATTATAGTGAAAGTTGTGACCTCATCAATTATTGATTTTTAAAAAAAATAGCTAGCATGGAATATTTTAACATAAATAATAAGCTTAGGAAAAGATTTAACTAATATCAACCTTGCGACGATTGGAAAGAGGCTCAAACTCCGCAAATAAAGAAGATCCAACTACGTTTACAATGCGTATTTAGACTTCGTCTAGAAGAGCAAGAGCATCATTAGAAGAACCAGCCCAAAATATGACAACAGAATTCCATACAGAGACAAATAAGAGATTTGTAGAGGTAGAGAATGAAATCAGGAGTAAGATAATGACTGGCACGGTAAAGAGAAGCAACCCTAGCAGATGCTAACTTTGCAACCTATTGTATATCAAACAACATTTACAATAATTCAAGATTTTAGACCATGTCTAAAACATAAAGAATAGAACCAATCCAAAGAGCAGTATACAAGATAGAACAAGAGATTTATAAATGTAAAGAATGAAATAAGGAGTAAGAAATTAGTGAGCAAGAAAAAGAGGTAAACTAGCAGATGTTAACTTTGCGATGGATTGTTTATAAGGTTTCCATGAGAAGTAAAAGATAATCCAAAAAGAGTTAAGTAGAGAACTCAGTAAGAGTATGACAATTATCAATGTTAAAAAGTTACTATAATTATTGGCCGTAAACAACTGTGTTTTTTTTTTTAAATTCACCTGCCACTTTAAGCTCCAAAATTTCATAGTAGAGAGTTCACATTCAATATCGGCTGCCTATTCTAAGCAATCAAAAAGGGGGACTTTTTTTCAAGATTTGAGTATGTAGTTTCTTCAGCTAATAAAGCCACTAAGAAGTAAAATTTTCCGTAAGATTGTTAATGTAGATGAGAAACACGCAAGATTACGAATAGTATCTTGTGGTAGTCCAGACATTACTGTAAACAAATAAGAGTATTGTTCATCCAGAAAAATATTAAGACAGCAATTAGAAAGAAAGGATTTAATAATTTTAATAAATTTTCAAAGTACACTTTATGAAGCAAGCTAATGGAGAAGACCAGTGTGATAGACCTTATTGATAGCGTTTAACATGTAAAGAGCGGTTTCCTTTGCCACACTACTTTCACATAATACAAAATGGAATACAACTGTGATAGCTGTTAAGTTAACAGTTAAAGATTCAAAGAATTTTCTAATAATAATAAGTAGAATAATTGATCTATAGTTAGAGGATTTCCAGAGTTTTTAAAAATTGGAACCACAATTGGTAAAAAAATCGAAAAAACAACACTTTTGTAAGTTTATAACGGATCGTTCCAGACCACAAGTTTTACAGGAGTTTAAATGACAAAGAGCTTTAGCAATAATAGGAATGAATTGCGTGTCAGTTGAGTAACCTGTGTCTTTGGGATGGCAGAAAGAGTGTGGTCATTAAATTCAAGAATTGAATTAGAAGAAAACCTTTTTGCAAATAGTTTTGCCTATATTTTAAAGGAATAGTGAGATAAAACATATATATTATTATTTATTATTATTAGTATTTTTGTGTTCTTATTACATACTAAAATCCTTTACAACATATAAAATCCGTAAACTTATAAATTCAAAGTCTAGATTAAAAAAATATTAAAATACAAACATCTGATTGAAGATCCTAATGATCTTATCGCCAGAACCTTTTTTTCAAAAACAACTTGTATTACAACATTAGAAAGAATTAATACTTAAAGTTAACACATTGTTTCATAAAATTTAATTTATATATTGTATAACTACGTTATTAAAAGTATTCAAAAATAATTTTAATTGAAAGAATGTAGTTTTTTAATTTATTTTTGAAAACCGGAAAAGTAATCAATAAATCAAAGTTTGGTAAATCAATCCTATTCTAGAAATATTGTGCACGATATGAAACTCAAAATTTATTAAATCTTGTTTTACAAAACGGCTCATATACAAAATTATTATTTCTTAAAGTGTATTTGTTTATGGAACTCAAAAAAAATCTTTAAAAATTAATGGACATAAATCATTTTTCCACATATAAACAAAACATATAATATTAAATACATTTAATTCGTATACATTGAGTATTCTCGTTTCCATAAAAATATCCTAGTATGTGAGATTTGATCTGCAAAATTGATTAAACGCATAACGTGTTTCTGACGGTGGTAAAGACGTTTTAACTTACTTTTGCCTGTACTACCTCAGGCAGTAATTGCATAATTTATATAACTGTGAACAATTGAGTAATAAAGTTGTGTTAAACTTTTTTTATTTAAGTATATTCTAGCTTAAAGATTCCAATTCTTTTAGACACTTTAGTGCAAATGTAATTAATATGTAGTTTCCAAGTGATGTTCTCGTCAAAAAAAAAGTACCTCAAATTTCAGCTTGATCAATAAAAATTAGTGGCATATTTTGTGGGTAAGGAACGTTCTTTGGAGAGGGGATAAAAGAGAATCTATTTTGTTTTGTTTATGTTCAGGGTTAATTTGTTACATCTGAACCAACTTGATACTTTATGCAGTTCACCATTCATAGTTGAATGGAGTTGGTAAATATCATTATTCGAGAGAAACAAATTGGTATCATTTGCAAACATGATACTTAAAGGATTTGAGGCTTTATTAAAGTCATTTACGTAGATCAAGAATAAAAATAGCCCGATAATAGAACACCACAGGATATTTCTAACAAATCATTTTATATCATTATAAACAAAGCTTTTGATTTGATAAACAGTTTCAAAATTGTTAAATCTGCTATTGTAAAATCTGCTATTTATTCCATAATGTTTAAGTTTGTGGAGCAAAATATCGTGATTTACAGTATCGAACGCTTTAGATAGATCAATAAAAATGCCTAATGAAAATTAAGAATTTTCAAAAGAATTAGAAATTTTGTGAACAAACTGAATACTGAATAGTTGCTTGTTCAGTTAAATTTTTTTTTTTAAAACCAAATTGATTTTTGAATAATAGGTTATTGCTGTTACAATAATTGTACATTCTATTGTACATAACTTTTTCTAAAATTTTTGAGAAGATAAAAAGGATGGAGATAGGACCAGAGCCTTTGAGAAGGAGGGCATGACTTGGTAATAATCAATGCTAATCCTCTTTGTGGCAAGTTAGTAAGAGTCAAAAAAATTAAGATGTAATTATTTTAAAGGGACCCCCAGCACAAAAGCAGTATTCAAATGCGGGTAATTGTTCTTTCTTCGTTTTAACGGAGGCGCTAAGAATCAATGGTGGCTCATAGATCGTGTGAAGCAGCATCAATTCAGTCCAATTTACCAAAAGTTCTACATATATTGGAAATCGGCATACAATCGTCTTACCAGCTCCACTGTTATATATTCAGAGTTTCAAATTTGAACAAATTTTCTAAATGGAGGACAACTCTTTGCGTAATGTTTTTTTTTGGATCTTTGGATGTTACTCTTTTCTTGACTTTTAGGAATTTAAATCTTTGTATGATAGGTTTGAATCTTTAGATGATAGATTTTAGTCCGAATTTAGATGGTGTACACGTAGTTAAATCATCCATGGAGATCAAAGTATTCTTTAAATATGTCAAATCTTGGTATGTACTTTTTAGTGTAATTCTTGCCTGATGGAAGATCTTCACTGATGCAACAGAAATTTCACAGCACAGACTTTCTATGTCAAGATGGAGCTCTTGTACCGACTTGATCAAACTACTTGCGAAGAGGCTAAGAGAAATGTTGTCAGTTCTTAAACATGCCATGGAAAATCTGGAACTAACTAGTCAGTCTAACTATGCTCAGCCAAGTAAGAGACTTAAAAAATGATTATGATCTTTTGAATTCGTAAAGCAGAAATACAATGTGTTGTATTAGAAATAAATAAATTTGCAGGCTTTTTCAAACCCTGCAAATGATAAATTAGAAAATGACTCATTAGATTTAATGCAATTATCCGTTGGTGCTAAGAAATTACTAGAAAAGGCTTTGGTGTTGGAAATCTTTTTATCAAGTTTTGGGTCAATTATGATAAAGAACTGTTGTTAAATTCTTGAGCTATAATATTAGGCTCATATATGCTTTTGTTATCAACTTTAATTATCTGGGGTACGGAGTTCGAGCATGATTTTTGTTTTCCAGTGATTTCTTTTATTATTTCTCAAGTGGGTTGGAGTTATTTTTAAATTTATCAAGAGTTTTAAGTAGTAATTTTTTTTTTTTGTGCAAACTTTATCAAACAAATAATATAAAAATACATACAAAGACTATAAGCCTTTGTATGTTTTTTCATTTATAAGAGATTACATTTTATAAAGGAGATGCAATTATTGGGAAAATAAATAAAAACTAACCATCACAATGGCCATCATTCAGAAAACTAACTATCACAAAGACCATCATTAAGAAAACTAACCATCATGAGGTCCATCATTCTTTATAATTCCAACTCTAACTCTTAATGCTTTAGGATAGCATTAAGAGTTGGAGTTGGAATTATAAAGTGAATCTGAGAAAAGTATGAAGAAAAGATTTTAGAGAGACCTTTGCAAAATTTGGAAAAAAAAAAAAGAACAAATAGAACCTGAGCAGAAAAGACTCAAATCTAAGCTAAGTGATTAGAATTGTCCAGATAACGAATCAAAAAGTCATCTATCTAAGCAAAAAATAAAAAAGATAAAAATTGTGAGCTTTAGAGTCTGCATGGTCAGTGATACTAGAGACAAACCGTTCTGTGTGATTAGCATTAATGTCAAAAATAAATAAAATATTGGCTTTTTATACAAATTATATACTATTTAAAAGAAATAAAAATTTGTGTTCAAAAAATAAAAGATTATCCAAGTTAATTGAAAGCTTTTAAACATAACCTTTAATGAACTAAAAAGATTAGCTTTACTGAGTTCAGCTGACAAATATACTTTTGATATTGATATTCCTAAAAAAAAATATCATTGGTTGTAGAAAACGTTTAACATTTGACAATAAAAAAAAATTTAAATTTTTTCCTTTAGAAGTTTTTATGAAGAACCTGTATTTTGGTTGAAAGACGATTGCCAAAAAGTTCTACCAATAAAATTATAGGAGAATCAAAAGGTTTATTTTCGGAAAACGGAGATGTAAATAGAGAGTAGATATGTAGATATTTTCTTTAAAAAAGATTTTATTCTTACAGAAGGCGTATTTATAAATGTAAGAATGTTTGATTGACATGCAATAAATAGCTTAATTATTTCTTTCAAAATTTAGTCATGACCATCCTTATGTTAAATATAACTTAAATTGTAGATGCAATAAAGTTATATTTAGAAATAAGGTAGGAATCTCGGAGGACATAATAATTAATAGAGTCATAAAATCAGGAAAATAAAAGAAGACAAATCTCCGAAAACAATTAATGTTAAACATTTATAATTTAAAATTTAAAAAAAAACTAAGCGTTAACTAAAAAACATAAGTGAACGGAAAATAAAACTGAAATAGGGAAGATGTAAAAAGATTTTGCAAGGAAGGTAAATACGCTATTATTAAATATGTTAGAATGTTTGTTAAAGAAATGGTTTTGATTACGTCAAAAATGTATTTGTCCGCCTATCAGTTCCATTAATGACGTGCGCTTTTAAGAAATTTTATTGTTTCGTTGAAAATTTTTTTCCGGATATCAATCCCATCGTCCCTTGTATTATATAAAATAAATCTATTAATAACCATGCAACCCTACGCTATTTCGTACATAAGGAAAGCTTCGTAATTAAAAATTTTTAAACTAACACATTGATTTACCAAGCAATAGACTTTGAAACCCTTTATTCCGATTATTTTAAAACACAAATTATATATTAGCTTAAGCGATTAAAAAAATACCATGTAAGGAAGATTTCTCTGTCATACATATAAACATAAGAACTATAAGCAAAAAAATTGATAAAATGAAAAAATTCCATTTAGAATGTAACTGTCTTTTCAGCATGACTTACTTTACAGAATGGTAAAAAAAGTTCCAAACGTCCGTCAACATTTGGAAACCGTGAAAGGAAAAATTTGTTGAGACAAGCCTCAAATTCTTCGTTAACAGCACGTCAAATTGCTACAGAAGCAAATGTGAAAGCTAATTTTTGTACAATTAATTGAGTTTTTTATGATGATTTTCACCTTGGGCGGAAAAAACTTCAGCAAAAACTAATATTGACAACGAAACACATAAACAATCTATCAACTTTTGCAAAGAACCACGTAAGATCAAAAGAAGAGTGGCAACGAGTAGTATTTTCCAACAAAAAACTAATTTGTCTTGATGACCCGGGAAAATGGAACTATTATCTTTAACATTTGCCTAAAGAAACTGAAGTACGGCAATGGTGCCAGATGGGTGGTGATGATGTAATGATTTGGTGTGTGTTGGGTATCACGATAAATCAGAAACTCAATTTATTGATGGAAAAATGAAGGCTAAAGATTATCTTCTAGCATCTATAATTGGTTGCAAAAATTTTATTTTTCAGCAAGATAATGCTAGCGCTCATATGCCAGTAAAGGATTAATACAAGCACCGTGAAATAAAAAACTTTGAAAAAGCCAGCTAGGCTCCAATTTTCTTGAATTAGATGAGCTCCTTTTTTTTGATATAAATAATGGTACTGGTCCTAGATATATACCTATCAACACAAAATATTGAATAACTCATTGTCGGTCACACTACCGTTTTAAAAGAATCGTAAAGATGCTTTACTAACTGTCAAATTGTTCCTCCTTCACATTTAAACATGAGTGACCATTTATCTATTGCTACAAATATTATTCTTAAAAATGAAAATCTAAAATTATTTATAAATAATAAACTTAAAAAATACAATACAATCCCTAATCATGCTTGGAATGATCACAGTTTTATCAAAACATATAATCAGAATCTCTCTGATCCTTTTAAAGATTACCCTTTTATTGAAGAGTCAATACAAAAAGAAACTCAAACAACATGTAAAATGATAAAAAATGCTTCTCTTTTAGCGAATAGATAGCGAATGGAAGAATATTTAATTTTATTTTCACTCTAAATTATGGTGGACACCAGAAATCAAATTGAGCATGGACATTCTTTCCTTCCACTTTAGGAAATGGAGAAAGGCTGACTACAACAACTCACAGGAATGCATTTTATTTAGTAAATACAAGCTTACAAATTAAAATTTCCGTAAAATTGTATCTCATAACTCAAAAATCAATTAAGTTAATAAAAGCATTGAACCTTTGGACAACTAATCCTCAAAGATTTTGGAGCAATATCTGAAAAATTAAATCAACTTCAAACACTCGTATTTTTACTATTAATAAAAAACAAGATAGAAAAGAAATTGTTGTCAAAGCTTTAATACGACTCTCAACACTCCCACAAAGCTTTAATACAACTCTCAACACTCCCACAATTACTAACAACAAATATGAACACCGTTGTGTTCCACAACTCATGATACATTTACTGCAGAATATTTAAAATACTTTATTAACAACAACCTCTTCATATGACTTTCAATGTTTTATAATAACATTTTTAAAAATAGAACGGTCCCAGAGTGCTTATTAACTTCTTTTTCCAATAGCCAAATCTTATTTAAAAAAAACCTCTTGATAATTCAGATAACTACCGCGAAATAGCTTCTTACCTATTTGGACCAAACTCATTGAGTATATTATAATGCAAGTATGTCCGGAAATACCAGATAGCCACTCTCATCAACTTCTTTTCAAGCAATATAGCTGAACATTTCAGATAAAATTTCCTTCGATTGAAACAACGAAAGGCTACAATAATAATAAATCAAAAGTATGTATCTGTAGTTGTAACTGGGACATGTTGTTTAAAGAACTCTATTACAACAAAAGTTTACCGCCATCAGTAGTTTGCGCACTACATTCTTTTTAACCGCTCGGGTGTTACTAGTATATCATACCTCGGACATAAATCAAATCATTTCCATTTGTGCCAAAGATTGTCACAAAGATCCATTTTATCGCCATATTTGTACAATATTTACACTGAAAGTATATAAGGTTATATTGTTTCAAATTGCAAAGTTGAAACAACAGTAAGGGGTCGTCCATAAAGTACGTACGCTCATAGGGGGGAGGGGGGGGGGGTCTTCAAAAAGCGTACGAAAGCGTATGGGAGGGGGGGGGGGGAGGGTTCAATTTAAAAGTACGTACTTCGATTTTCTAATTTATCACAATTAACCAGCTAATCAATAGAAAAGTTACATTCTGACTAAAGATTCTAGTTTGCCAACATAAAAAGATGTATGGTATATGAAGTAGAGGGTATAGTTTTCCTCTATGCACACACATGTATGGGCGCCCTCAGAATTTTTTGATGTTCCAGATAGGACACTTTCACACATCGTGCAAACTCATAACTTAAGTTTGTTTATACCTATGCCAAATGAGGAGGCCTTGCAAAATATCGGGATGGCGGAGGCCTGTGAACAAAAAGCCTTAAAACGCTTACCCTCCCGACCCCCAAAATGAGAGGGGTGTAAATTTTGCATGGTTATAACTTTTAGATTTGGAAAAAAATTTGGATGGCCTCCGCCATCCAAATTTTTTGCAAGGCCACCTCATTTGGCATATTAACAAACTTAAGTTTGCACGTTGTGTGAAAGTGTTCTATCATCAAAAATCAAAACATCAAAAAATCCTGAGGGGGCCCATGCACACATGCCCGCCCTTATATACTGGCCCTGAGTAAGACCTGAGGGCCGTGGTTGATGGGACGGAGTCACCCCAAAAAAAACGTGTCAATGGCGTCTCAAAGACCGCTAGGTTTTGCTAAAATAAAAAGCTTCTTAAAATAGCAAAAGGGCACAAAATTTGCTGTTGCTCCCTCCCACTGTGTTTTACCCTTTGTTTTCAATATTACTGATCTCACCTTAGACTCGTTTTTTACTTACTAAAGAGGGGTGCCTGAAAAAAACGTCCACCTTAAGTATAGTTTATTTACATTTGATTCGTTAAAAAAACAAAAAAAGTTTTTCCTAGATTTCACCGAGAATCGAACCTGGATCTCCGTTGACTATTGCCGCCGCATAAACCTTTCGCCCAAATACACACTTACATTATTGAAATTTAAATTTATTTAAATTATTATTTGCATTTATACTTGAAGACGTTTTTAAAATGCGTAAGCAAAAAGCTTTGGGGTAGTATAAAGTATCTAAGGTACCCTCCGTCTTTTTTTTTTAATTAAACTTTTTAATTAAGAAAAAAAAAAAAAGGAGGGATGGGGGGATATTTGAGGGGGGGGGGGTATTTGAGAAACGTACGTACTTTTAAGGAGGGGGGTGGGTGGGGGGGTGGGGACATAAAAGTACGCATAGCAACAGAGGGGAGGGGGGGGAGTGTCAAATTTCAAAATTTTTGGCGTACGTACTTTATGGACGACCCCTAAGTGGCATATACTCAAGCATTATTACTTATGCAGTTGATATAGTGCTACAAAGTTCTTATGTTTTTGGACTACAAGAATTAGTTAATAAAGTTCAAACACAATGCAAAAACGTTTGTAACATACTTAGCACAGAAAAAACCGAGTTCATTATTTCTGGTGAAATTTCAATTAAAAAAAACATAATTCAAATTAACGGTTTTTCCCTACATCTCAATAATGTGACCTAAAACACCTCACATTCCTAAGGGATAATCAAGACTGTATACAAAATATAGCTACTCTTCAAACAGAAGTAGAATTAGAAAATTTGAGCAATTTAAGAAAATTCTTAAAAAAAGTTAATCTATTATTAAGGTCATAAGATTCTAGGGTAAAAAAAAATATTGTTTCTAAATTGTTTTGTTTTTAATTATATCATATTTTCTTAAAAAGTATGTTACATTTTAAAATAATTTATTTAATTTTTGAGAAAAGCGATAATTAAATTATTTATGAACATATTAGTTTCTAGAAGGACCTTACAGTTCAGAAGCAGAGGGTTTTGATAAAATTTTTGCAATTTGTAAACGTAAAGAGGAACTTTTTTGAAAAATTTCAGTTTACTTAAACTAATCTTTTTAACACTCAAACCTTTGTTCAAACTTTTTTTAAACAAATATTTCGAGTTTAACAGAGTAAAAATAATAAAGATCATCAGTATAAATTTATTTTCTGTTTTACATTTATATAAAAAAATATTTCGGTATCAAAAGGTGCGTTTCAAAAAAAAATCTTCAGTTTTGTATGATGATGTGCAAATCTTGCATTAAAAAAAATGTTAGAATATCAATCTAAAGAAAAAAAAAGGTGTACGCAACAATTCAAAAAATTTTCAAAGAACAAACTTTTGTTCGCGTGATGATGGAATCGCGTAAGAATGATTTAATTACAGTGTTTTAAAGTTGCTTTTCGACTAAACATGAATATATTAGGCTTTACTTTGCTTTTTCTTACGCGAGGTTTTTAGTTTCTTATGATGCACATGACTTCGTTTGCGTCCAAGATTCATTCGTCCAAGACTACAACAACTTAGCCTGCATGCTGGTGCACAAGCGCTAGAGCATCCAGGTTGCTGAAGAGAGCAAGGGTTTTGTGGCATCATCATTGGTTGTTGCATAATTGACTGCTGAAGCATAGACTGTTGCTGGCAGCATTGTTGAGAACAAAGTGGTGCACATGATGCTGAGCATCCGGGCATTTGTGAGCAGGAACCCATTAGAGGTAGTTGAATAGGCATTGATGGTTGTTGGCAGCATTGCTGAGAACACTGTGGTGCGCATGATGGAGAGCAACTTGGAAATTGTGGACAAGATGAGATTTGCAGCGGCTGAATTGACATTGATGGTTGTTGACAACATTGTTGAGAGCATTGTGGTGCACATGAAGCTGAACAGCTAGGAAATTGTGGACAAGATGACATTTGTGGCATCTGAAGAGGCATTGATGATTGTTGGCAGCATAGCTGAGAGCATTGTGGGGCGCATGTTGGAGAGCAACTTGGAAACTGTGGACAGGCTGACATTTGAGGTGGCTGATATAGCGAGTTCATTGATTGTTGGCAGCATTGAGGACTGCATCTTGGCGCACAATGTTGGCTGCAACCAGGGTGTTGGGGGCAAACACTCTGTTCGTTAGGTTGAATGATTATGGTACCACTCATCGCTGATGGCTGCTTATGCAAATTTTAAACAAAATTATAAAAGAATTATAAAAGTACAAATTTATAATTAAAAATTTAAATAAATTATACTTGATAAGGGTTCTGCTGACAGCATGACTGAGAACAACTAGACTGACACGATAGGCCACAATTTGGGTATTGAGAACAAGCAGTATAACCAGACGGTTGAACAGGTGCATTTAAATTGACCTGACCACAACATCCAGGCTTACACTCTGGGTAGCAGTCTCCACTGCAACCAGAAGGACATGTTCCAGTAATTTGATTAGGAAGGAGTCCTCGACCAGAACCTTATTTAAACAATATATGGACAAAATAAATTTTATACATTTTAGTAGAAATTTAATGCTTTTATAAATTTAAATTAAATTTATAAAGATAATTTTGTATGCTTTGAAAATGAACAAAAACTAAAACTTTGATGACGCACCTGGAATTAAACGAACAGATAATATTTTTAGATCAGTCTGTCCTCTTAAATAATCTCTTAATTTAGTAATAGGGTCAACTGGTGCACGAACATCAGGAGCAAACCGCAGCAATGTCGATGCAGCAACATCGCCATTTTCACGAGACCTTAAACAAGCATTTTTCTCTTTTTTATGAGCATTAAAAAATAAAAATAAAACATTCATAAAATGCGTACTTACATAAATTGATAGAATGTTGAGCCAACAAACCAGATGTCTTTTCCGTATGATTCGTTAAACTAAAAAGTTTCAATAAAACAAAAACATATATACTTTCATAAAATCAACAATTTATATTTTTAAAGTTAGAAATAACTTACAGCTTTTGTTATGACACCTTTCATTGTTGTATATCGTTGGCTGTTGACATCAATTAGATCATCAGTGAAAGAACTACCAGGAAAGTATAAATCTAGCGAATAACTAGTCATACCATTTGGCCTCATTTTACAAACAAATGGCAGTTTTTTAAAGCAATCCTTAAAAGAGAAATAAATTGAAAAATGGCTTAATATGCACGCTTGTATGTATATATATATATATAAATATATATACACACATATATATATACACACATATATATATATACACACATATATATACACATATATATATACATATATATATATATATATATATATATATATATATATATATATATATATATATATATATATATATATACATATATATATATACATACATACATTTGCAACCAACATCGAACAATGCTAAAAAGTGTTCCTAATTTTACATGTCTTAAAAACTAAACGAACTATACTACCACAGCAAACAGTTCAGGAGTCTGGAGTCATAGCATGCCATGACATGAGCAATCAGCTGACAGGTGACAGCACACAAGCAGAATTTCGTTCACAAGTGCGATTTTGCAGCGGACAAAACAAGTGCAACTTTTTTGGTTTGTTTCATTTTCTTAAGTCTGGTCCGTGTCAACGTCACGGTAGTTTTTTAATAATTAAAGGAAGTATCCAGAAGTTTCCAGAAGCATGCAGAAGCTTCCAGAAGTTTCCAGAAGAAGCATCTGGAAGCATCCAGTAGCATCCAGTAATATCCAGAAACATTCAGAAGCATCCAGACGCATCCAGAAGCATCAAGAAGCATCGAAAAGAAGCATCTAGAATCTTCCAGAACAGGTTCACACAGGTTCATTTTAATATATAAGAGACATGTAAATCGACATGTAATTCAGTCAGTATATGGAAGTCAATCAGTCAGCTTTATCAAGACAGTTTATCGAAGTGAGTTTTATCAAAGTGTTTTATCGAAGAATATCAATACAAGAAGTGAAATACAACAAGTGTTTAATTACATCAATACAGTCCACATCCAACCAAGATGTTGTGTTCCACAGAGCATTATTGTATCATCACAAGGCAAATGTAACACGGTAAGCCTTGAGAAGCGTGATTATTTCTTTTTATTATTTTTATGACTTCAAGTGCAAAAATGGCTCCCGACAGTCTTGGATTGGAACTAACAAAGAAAATTATTGGCGATTACGTAAGTGTAATGTCACAAAAAAGTATTTGTGATAAATATCGTGTGAAAAAATGGACCATATCAAGACTATGTTCCAAATATCGTTCTACGGAGAAGTTGGCAGTAGATAACAAAGGTGGAAGACCGCGTTCTTCCACTTCTAGAGAGGATTCTATGATCGTCAGATCCATCAAGAAGGATCCCTGGATATCATCAGTCGAGATACAAAAGCAATTAAAGCTGCCTGTATCAGACCGAACAATCAGACAACGTGCTGTTGAAGCCGGATTGTTTTCTTGACGCCCTGCAAAGAAACATCTGATTTGACTAAAATACCAGAAGAAAAGACTCCTGTTTGCTACATCTCATATTGACTGGAATGTGCAGAAATGGCGAACTGTCCTGTTCAGTGATGAATCGAAGTTCAACATCATTGGGAGCGATGGCATTTACCATGTACGTCGACCGGCCGGAAAACGCTTCGATTTACGCTACTGCCATAAGACCGTGAGACATGGTGGAGGCAATGTAATGGTCTGGGGGTGTTTTTCTGCTAACGGTCTAGGTCTAATACATCGAAACGATGGAATAATGGGCCGTTTCATGTATAAAAATATCCTGAAAGATGTTATGTTAACTCATGCCGAATGGAATATGCCAATAAAATGAGTTTTTCAGCAAGACAACGATCGGAAACACACTGCAAAAGTAGTCAAGCAGTGGTTTCAAGACAACCACCTATCGGTGATGGATTGGCCGCCTCAATCTGCCGATCTCAACCCTTTCGAGAACCTGTGGGAGATCATCAACCGCAGAATTAATCGTGAAGGTGTTCGTAATAAGGATCAACTGTTTGAACAAATCCAAAAGGCCTGGGCAGCGATTAATTTATTAATTTTGATTAATTTATTAATTTTCGTGTACAAATAATGAACTTTGTGATTAATAAATCTTGAAGTACTTTGTCTCTAAACAGTTACATAGTTATTTTTCTAAATTGAAAAAATGCAGCACTTTTATATAAGGAAACTAAATTTGCATTATTTGGTTGCACTTGTTTTGTCCGATACTGTATATATATATATATATATATAAATACAAAAAAGTTGGCATCAAAAAGTAAAACCAACTGGTCATGAAAGTGTGCTATTTATGTTGTCGTCACTGTATATACATATATATATATATATATATATATATATATATATATATATATATATATATATATATATATATATATATATATATATATATATATATACACACACATATATACAACCTCGGAATTAGATTTGGCAGGTTTTTTGCCGACCTCATTTCTATGTTTTATGGTTAGACCTTTGTATCAAATAGTTTTTGCCGAACTGATGCCAACCTCAAAAAGATTGAGGTCGGCAAATTAATGCCGACATCATTTTTTCTAATTCTGAGGGATGTATATATATATATCTCTTACATTTCTATAAAAACAATTTATGACACGTTAGCAAATGTTTATTTAGTGCATGTTAGGCTCATTATTTATATATTTTAAAGTATTCATACAGACGTAGCAAATTAACTCAAACAAATTTATTTTACGTTTGTCTTCATTGTAAAGTGATATTGTGAATATGGCTACTGATAAAGTTCATTTACGTCATTGTATTTTATACGAATTTCAACTTTTGATTGAGATTGCAGAAACACTTGAATGAACTCAGCAAACTATTTCGGATTATATTTGAAAGATATGATTAGTATGGAAATATTCAAGATGGGTGCAACATGAATTAAGTCAGAAGAATTTGGATGATAGAGTTGTCATATGCACATCTCTACTTGCTTGGAACAGAATCAAGCCATTTCTGAACAGGATGATAACTGGGGATGAGAAATAGATTACTTACAAAAACATTGTAAGAAAAAGGGCATATTGTGAACCGGGAAAACCTAGCCCTTCCACATCTAAACCACATTTGATTCTGAATAAGAGAATGGTGTGTATTTGGTGGGATATTCAAGGACCAATACATTATGAGCTTTTAAAACCAAACAAAAAGCTTAGTTTGGAGAATTATTGTCAGCAACTGGATAATTTAAAGATTAAAATCCAAGAAAAAGGCTGGCAATATTTAATAGAAAGGACTTCAAACTGCATCATAATAACGTCAGGTCACATGTTGCTTTGGGGACTCAACAAAAAATTGCAGAGATAGGCTGCAAATTTTGTCACATCCACCATATTCCCCGGACTTAGCACCCGCCGACTATCACTTATTTTTGTCCTTACAAAATTTATTGAATGGTAAGAAGTTCAAAAACAAAAAAGATATTAAATAAGCACTGGTTCAACTTTTTGAATCAAAGAATAAAAAGTTTTTCAAAAATGGAATATACAAATTACCATCTCGCTGGCAAGATGTCAAAAAAAATAATAGCAATTATATTATTTAATAAAGTTTATAAGTGATTTCAAAAATTTGTATTTTATTTTGTTCCAAAAACAGACAGAACTTTCCAGTAGACCTAATATCTATATCTATATCTATCTATCTATCTATCTATATATATATATATATATATATATATATATATATATATATATATATATATATATATATATATATATATATATAAATGAAAATTTTAAATGTATACTACAAAATAGAGTGATTAATGTTTTTAAAAGAACATAACAGTATTAATTTATTAGAAATAACATTAGTTCATTCATTTTACACAATGTTTTTTCATAAAATCCCTTTTTTCTTAAAAATCTCTTCAGTAAAGATTTTTTGAGGGATACCCATAAAATGTCATGCAATTTGTGAGCATTTTCAAGCCCCCCTCATCACAACTTTTTAACTCTTTCGTAACAAGTCCTATACAAGTTGTCACAAAACCACTAACCCCTCCTCCCTTCCTATGACATAATTTATGGACCATTCTGGAAAGTCTTGATTACAGAAAGATCATGAACAATGAAAAAACTGATTAGTTATTTCTACTAGTGTATATGTATATATATATATATATATATATATATATATATATATATATATATATATATATATATATATATATACACTTTTTTTTCTCCCAATTAAATCAACAGAAAATTGATATTTTATTAAAATATGTATAAAAGTTGTCTGATTTTCAATTTTGAACCCTAAATTAAAGTATTATCACTTTTTAGTTTAAATTTTGATTATTTCTTGGTTGTGTTTTACCTTAATTTCCAAAAAAAGAATATAGTTTAGACTACCTAAAAAAAAAATTGTTATAAATGATAAGAAATTATAGCAGGAGATATGTATTTACATCTTTCTTATGATCTTAAAGATCCTAAAGCATCAATAGTTGAATGTAAAGCCTCCAATGTTAAAACTAAAGAATCTTTACAAAAAAAGAATAAGACTGAAGAACTTCACCATTTCTTGCTCGAAACTCCAATTTAATAAAAAACAAGGCTTAATTAAATGTTTTTGATTGCATCAAAAAAGAAATAGCTGAATTAAAAGGATCAAATGACCGTCCAAAAATGCTTAAAAAATTGCACAGCACTTTAAAGTTTTTTTCAGCATCAGAGGGATGCTTTAGTGCTCTAGACTTTTATTTTTATTACAAATTTGAGAACATCTTTGAGTAATAAATTGATAGAAACTTTTTATCTTAAAAAAAAAAAGTTGAAATCTTGAAAGTTTAGTTAGGTTATGATTGTTTATAATATCACACAAAAATGTAATATTAGAATTATTATTATTACTTAAGTAACTTTTTTCCATTACTTGAACGCCCCTATATATAAATATATATATATATATATATATATATATATATATATATATATATATATATATATATATATATATATATATATATATATATATATATATATATAATAGTTTGTTGTATTTGGGAGTACGGAAGGAAAAAAATGATTCTTATGCCAACAAATACGTCACTTTTAATTACTTTTAATTACTTCTGACTTTCGTCCAACATTTGCGTGTTGTCAGAAAGACAGTCTATCAATTAATAAAAAAAAAAATTCCGGTCTTGCATTTTAATTTTTACTTTTTGTCAACAAAATACGGAAAAAACTTTCTGACAACATATAAGAGTTCTATATATATATATATATATATATATATATATATATATATATATATATATATATATATATATATATATATATATATATATATATGTATAAACATTTTTGAAAAATATCTGCAACAGTGTGTAATAATGTGTATTATTTGACAAAATAAAACAGCATTTAAAAAATTTTTAAATTAAAAATATATTCAGAAGAGCCTTAAGATCCTTGAAAATTTAACATATCTCTAATATTAATTAAAAAAAAAGAGTTTTTCAAAAGTATAACTTGTTTGGTCTTAAATAAAGAAAAATTATATATAAATTTAAAAAATAATTCTTATTTTACAGTAAACATAAAAAAAATGATAATCATAATAAATTTAAAAAATTATTATTTTAAAAAAAAAGATAAACAAAAAATTTTGTCCAATACACTTTTTTCATTTTTAGTTTAAAAATTTTCTAAGCATCAAAATCTAAAAAAAATTTTTTTTTTAATAAAATGAAGATTATTTTTAAAACTATATATAATTTTGCTTCATTTGACACCCAAACAAGACATACTTTAAAAAAACTCTTTTTTAATTAATTTTAGGAACCTTTTATATGTTCACCAGTCTTGAGGCACCTCTGAAATTATTTTTCATTTAAAAAATTTCAAAATCCATTGTTATTTTATCATATAGTACACATTAAGGTGCATGCTGCAGATATTTTTTTAAAATGCTGTTTTGTGAACCACCCTAATATATTAAAAACTTAAAAAGCACCTTATAATTCCATCCTTCATAAGATGCAGTAATACATTGATTTTTAACAGTTTCTTTCTTTGTGTTCCACAAATCAATAACAAGTTGTTGTGATTCTCTGCTCCAATCAGAATATACATATGGAGTGCCATCTACAAACTGAAATCCACCTTTTGCAGCCATATCTGACATTCCAATCCAAGATGGAGAGCTTCTTCCAACCAACATAGCTTAATCAAAATTGAATAAATAAATAAAGATATTTGGACAAATATAGACAATTAAAATTCTGGCCTTTATGACCATTCATCTAAGCTTTATGACCATTCATCTAAGCTTACTTTTTAAAAATGCTCCTTCCTCTACACTTTCGCCAGAAAATAAAGATGACTTCAGAACGTTACAATGATCAACAGCATCTGCCCAAGCCATTTCTTCTTCAAATAATTTGTAACAATTTCCGTTGTTTGCTTTCCAGCCATCTGGACATTTTACTAAAATAATTTTAAAAATCTTTTAAAACTTTGTAAATGATATTCTCTTGAACAAAACTAGATCAACTTTTTAAATTTAGAATTTCTTAATAACAAATTATTATAAAAAATAAGTAGTATAACATATCTGACTTATGTAAGTGCAGTGTTTAACTGTAACTTTTTTGTTTAAGAACCTATTCTTAAAAAACTGGAAAAAAAAAAAATAAATAAAAAAAATAAAAAACCGTAAATCAAAAAGATTAAGGAAATAATATATTTTGCACACTTAATAAAATACCAGAATGAAAACAACAATTTTTTATTTATTTTGCTTTTCTATTGTTTTAAACATTTAATAATACATATTTAATTTATACAAATATGAAACTTGATCTAAATAAATCATATACTACCTCTGTTCTAAACTTATAATTCTTTACATTGAATACAAATTGGAACAGTATTTCAGAACAAAGGGAGTTTTTATATTTGTGGGAGTACTTTTATATTTGTGCTATACAACTGCCTAAGACAAAATACTCGCTCTTTTTCTATCTTTGTACTGGATGCTAGCCACTTGAACATAACAAACATTTTTAAATTCTTAGTTAAGTTTGTTTTATGCCAGAGCTAATGCGTTACTACATAAATTTCGTAAATGTAAATTATATATTATATAAATTAAAAATTATATATATAAATATATCCATAGGAATTAGGGTCGGCATTCAGCAATGCCAACTTAACTGCCGACTTAAAAGTGTTTGAGGTCAGCAAAAACCTGCCAACCTTGTTTCTATGTTTTATGGTAAAAGCTTTGTATCAAATTTTTTTTGCCGATCTGATGCTGACCTCTTAACGATTAAGGTCGCCATATTATTGCAGACCTTAATCTTTAAAATTTTTCTCATTTTTCCTAAATCCAAGGGCTGTTTATATATATATATATATATATATATATTTCTTTTTTTTTACTTATGACATTTTATGAAAGACATGTTTCCAATACATATATATATATATATATATATATATATATATATATATATATATATATATATATATATATATATATATATATATATATATATATACACACACACACACACAAAAAATATCTTTGCATACTTAGATTTGCGTTAAACGTCAAACTGAAATAGGAAACTGCAGAGACTTAAGTGCATAAAAAAATGGGTGCGGACAGGTTTTTCTAAGACATTAAGAACTTTGATTAGAGCAAGGAGAACTTCATTTTATTATTTTAATATTTTTATGTTTTTCTTCTTTTTTTGTTTAAATTCAAGTCAGCATTTTTAAACTTGTACATTTACCACAAATGACTATGTGAAATATACTAAAACATTATAAGTTTTTACCATAAGTTTTTTTTTTAAATGTTACATTAATTAATGTTAAATCATGTAACATTAATTAATGTTACATGATTTATTAATTAATGTTTCATGATTTAATCTGATACTTAAAATGTTACATTAATTAAATGTAACATTTTAAGTATCTACTTCAAACTAAAATAAACCTAAGTCTTGTACATAATATACTTATTTTGTAAACAAAATTAACTTATTTAAAGAATATCATACTTTTTTGCTGCATATCACCAGATCCTGTAACTCTGTGAACATTATCATAAAAACTTAAACTTTCGTTGTTTCCAGCTGGATTGAAATACATAACCACATAAACTGTTTCACCTGCTTTCTTACTAGCAAACCCAACAACTTCGCTTCCTTCCCAGACCAACTGTGAAAAATCAGCAGCATTTTCTTTGAAAGCATCTTTTACAAAATCAAAGTTTTTTATTTGATTGTAGCTGGATATAAAAAAAATATCAAAACAAACCCTTAATAATAGGTTTTATTAAAAAAGCTAAATTGAGAAAAAAAAATTAAGTGACTAACATCCTCCTTTTAATGCGGAAGAGCACAGTATATAAACTAATTAAAATCAAGGTTTTTATGCTGCTCTCCTGGTTAAGCAGAAGAACATTGGTCACCTTAATAAAGATGTCATGTTCAGTTTTTTTCTCAAAGTGTCAAATGAATGAATTTTTGAAACTTACAATAAACAAGAGTAATGCCAAAGGTCATGTTTGTGTAAATTTTCTCATGAGCAGACATGACACAAGCAGATCTTAGAGGCAATTTTAAGAGAGTAAGTTCTTTTAGCAAGAAATTATTCTTTTTTATTATATGCTATTACATTACTGAATTATTTCTATGCAACAATGATTTCCTATAAGTTAAAAAAGATTCATGACCGACATGTGACCATATAGTTTTTAATAAAAAAAAGTGTGTGTTTTGTGTGGCCTATATGGTAACCATATCTAATTTAATAACATCTTTTATGTAAGATTTTACCACACAACATGACATAATTATAAGGCAGTGTTGAAGTGAATAAAGCGCTTGCTTCATGAGTAAGAAGTATCAAATTTGATCCCCACCCTGTAAATGTTAGTATAGTGCTTAACTTTTTTCTTTGCACAGCAATTTTGGGAACTGAAAGAGTAAAAAAAATACAGTCATATTTGCCACACTATGTGCGCATATGGCATATTATATATATATAATTCCATAGCGTCTTCATGGCCAGTTTCTACCCCCCCCCCCACCTTTCTTTTTTTATTTTTATAATTCATTGCAATAAGGAACTTTATGCTGATTAAGAATCATATAAAAACATGGTTCTAAAAATCAACAAAAAGTTCTCTAATTTGATTCTAAAATTTAAAAAATTACACTAAAAAATGCAAATATTTGCCAGCAAACTGACTGTAAACCGTTAAAAAAACTTGTATGATGAAATTTTGGGTAGATAAGAAGTTTTTTAATTTAAGAAATGCTAACTTATACTTATTTGCAAGAGATTGACAAAACAAGTATATTTTTCTATTTTAAAGTCTTTCATACACTGAACAATAGGTCTAAGTTGAGAAAACTGATAGGTAAAGGTGCATTAAAAGATTCTTTTCTATTTATCAAAGACAGTTTAATGAAAAATGCGAAAGTTTCATTCTAAATTTAAACCTACCTACCTATTCTAGATTTAAACATCTAGAAGTGTATACTCAACATCGAGAACGACTCTGTACTTACTTTTAATAGAAGATGAATTTAATTTAGCATTAACTTTTACATGCTGTTCTTAAGCAGGAAAAAATTAGCTGATTTTTGTTGGATTATGTACTATATATACATTTATATTGTAAATGCTTTTCAATATTTTTGTTGTTTTAAATTTTGTTAAACTTAATTGAAATTTAATTTATTTATTTTAATGTAACGGGCATCTAAAATGCTTAAATCAGTAAAGGCCCTCTCAATTTTAGGCTCTGCCCTATTAGATACCCTAATAATTTTTTTCTGATTTTTTTAACGGTCATTCTATTTTTATGGAGCAAATACTCTTAAATAACTTTTTTTCTTCGTAACGTACATCTATAATGCTTAAATGGGCAATGACCTCCTCAATTTTACCCTTCAGGCCCATATATGACTCGTAGCACTTGGTTCAGATTTTTAAAAAACCCATTTTTATTGTACAAGTCAAATACTTTTGAATGAAAAAGGTTTCATTGGAATGACCACATAAAACCTGGCAATCTCTCTAGCCACTAAACAATGATTTAACACTTAAAATTTGGCCAAAATACAGTTTTTTTGAGTAGCACAATTTAAATAATGTTATTAGCTAACTATTTTCTACAGATTTTATGATTCTAGCGGTATAAAAAAAAAAGTACTGAAATAAAAGATTTAAACTTTAATACGTTTGAAAGTGACCGAGAATAGCTTTTTTGAATAATTAAAATTTTATCATTATTAAAACTTAATTTTTTACCTAACTACAAAATAATTAATTTTAATTTTTATGATACACAAAGATAATAGATAATTATATTTTAATTTATAAATGTATTTGAATATGTATTTATACAAGTTATAAGAAACGCATTTAAAAAATGCAATTTTAACAACTTTAAACTGATTTTTATGGGGCTAGGACTTTTTACTTTGACTTCCTTCGCAATGCCTATTCTTTTTTTAAAGAGAGTTTGTATCTTTCTATAAAAAACCAAAAAAGTAAGCTGCTCCAACTTGTCCCATTTTGAAATGATGTGGTTTTAAAAAGTTCATTTTATAACAAAAATTAGCAACGTAAAAAGTTAATACGATGTAAATTAACTTCAATTTTATGTTTTGAGAGTTTTTTCCGACATTTCTAAATAAAACTTTTTAACGTGAACATATATGTGTATGTATGTGTTTAGTTTACTAAACATCAATTTAGCTTAGTTATTAAGGACAGAATTTTAATTCATAGAAATGAATTGCTTCAAAATTTACTTTTTAATTACATTTTTTTTTTTACAAAAAAACAATTCCACTTTGGTTAGGGCAGGCAAACAGATTTTCGAAAAAAAAATTCCGCGCCCTTTTCTGGATTTTAGTTTCCATTTTCCATTTTCTGCGTTTAAGGTGAACCCATTTTTACATCATAGAGCAAATTTTCAACAATTTTAAATAAGAGTTGTCAAAAAAAATTAATTATGGCCTAATTTTAAGTTATTCCTGATCACAAAATCAATTACCTATCAATAATATTACATTACTAATTAAATATTTTATCAGTTAATGGCTGCAATATCTTTCGTAAACACGTAAAATATCTCACATCAAAATAATTTTTTCACATCAAATTGTCGGCGAATTGGGATCTTTAGTTGTCAGTCTACAAATGTCAGCTGATGAGGACCATTTTTTTAAAAGTTTATTTCTTAGTCGGCAAAAAAATATTTTTTAGCCTGTGTCGCCCCTCCTTCTCCCACCCTTCCATCTTTAAGATCTCTTTGGGACAGCCGACATGACGCGTGAGTTTGGTTACGATTATTCGATAAGCGAATATTTTAACGAACATTCGTCAAATGGTTACAAAAATTTGCTCGTTTTCATTTAAATCTTTTAACGATTATTGAATGAATAATACTCGTTCACCAAATCAATGGCTTACGAATGTTTGTTTGACGAATATATTTGTTCCTTTAACGAATGTTCATTTAACGACTAAATAATCGTTCAGCGAAAAAATAAAGAAATCTAAAAATCCAATTTTTTTAATTTTTTTTTATTTTTTAAAATAAATTTATTTAATTGAAAAAAGAACAATTTCATTCTAACCTCACAAAAATAAAAACACAAATCGTTAGGTAATTAAGAGAACACAAGGGATGAATTAATTCAAATTTACCAGATCGCAAAATTTTTTACAGAAAAAGCAACAAAATTACAGTTACAAAAGTAGCAAAGTTTTTTCATAAGACTCTCACAGCTTTGTTTTAAATATTATTTGTATTAAACAGGTGTTAATCCAGGTATTACAAATAAAAGATATTTATTGTTACATGCCAAAAGTAAAAAAAGGTAGAAATAAAGTAATAAAAAAAAAAAAAGGAAAAAGCTCGTTACTACCAGGGGTAATCCCGAGGAAGGGGGCGTAATTCGGACACTGGAGTTGGCAAAATTGGCTGTGTAGTTAGCAGTCGGCAAATGTTTATAGGCCTTACTAGGCAAAACAGATACGTCAAACCACCCTCCACCCCCTTTAAGATCTCCTACGGACGGCCCTGGTTACGACTTAAAATCAATGATATATAATATATCATTGCTAAAAATAAACAAGCTTTAAAACAAGCAATTTTTGGTTATACTCGTGGTCCGAATAGTGGCGAGTTTATTTTAAACAGAAATGATTTATATTTTTGTTTTTTCCTGGTCTCTGATGTCCAAGAGCTCTAAAAATGTTGGCAGACATATAATTTGTAATAAGAAAAAAATTCATGTGATTAAATGACTTACTATTAAAGCCTATTAATTTTTAGCCCGTTATATTGTATCAATGTTGTATTAAAACTTGAGGAACCATTTTTCATAAAAACTTTTACCCAGGAATGAAAAAACTAGTGATTGCGATTGCTTTAATTTATATACTTTCATAATCGCTAAATGGCTTTGACCAAACGCAATTCGCGATCGCCTAACTTGCCCCATTGAACAATTAATTAAATCAAGTACTTTGTGTAGATTTTAAAATGAAGGTTCTGAAGGCAGTGTTTGAGATGATCTAGTTAGTAGTGCAGGTTGCGATGCACTTGAATAGATTCAAGTAGTTGAAATAATAAAGCTCACGTTGATATGATGGTGTTTTAAACATACTTATACACCGAAGAGTGAGTTGCGTTAGCGCGACTTGTAATAAGTCACTTGTTCTTCACTGTATGTTCTTTTCTTTAAGTAAAACTTTTTTCAAGTGATATTTTCAATTTAAATAAGTTTTATCATAATCGATTTAAAGTTTAAATGAAGAATTTATAGAGATTCACTAGTCAGTTTAGATATAATTAGTTCATTAAAGCCCCATTTACAAGTTTGACAATTGACGTTTTTCATATATCCCTTACAGAAACTTTCCTGTTTCCGTTATTCTTTATAAATACTAAATAAAACTTATAGCTTTTTACCGGAAATAGCAAATTTAACGTTGAAAAAAGATTCTTTACCTGTGTATACAAAAGTTTACAATAAAACATTTTAGGTTCAATTGCAAGAACTTTCACTTCCGAAAGTTTTACCCTGAATACTATTATTTAATATATCTAAAAACTTACAAAACTTTCTTTTGCAGATAATTATTAATAATTTAAAAAATAAACATTAACAAAAATCTTTTATTTATATTATTATATATGAAACAATTTCTATTTAATTAAAAGTTATAAAGACACTTTAATGTGCTTACATTCGAGCA
Organism: Hydra vulgaris; assembly: GCF_038396675.1. Taxonomy (NCBI): domain Eukaryota; kingdom Metazoa; phylum Cnidaria; class Hydrozoa; order Anthoathecata; family Hydridae; genus Hydra; species Hydra vulgaris. The sequence continues at coordinate 72,554,824 of NC_088931.1, forward strand.
GGAACAAGTGTTCCAAAGTAGTCTGCTCCTTGATTTATATCTTCAGGATCTTTAGATGAAAAAATTATTTGACCATATTTTGAATTATGATCAGGCTTTGCAACACCAGATGCTGCAATTTCATCAGCATGTTTTTGAGCTGCTTCTGAACATACTGGACAACTACCGAGGGGAGTGACACCGTGCATAAGACGGTACCTATTTGTTTCAGATAAAAGCTTTTTCATGGTAACATTTGTTACTAAAAATAATTAAATTATTTGTTAATTATTTATTGAATAAGATATAATAATTTTAATTAATTAAAACAGTATTTGCAAAACTTCAACAAAAAAAATGCTCTTACAGAAGATTTTTTGAAAGCAAATCAGAAAACAATAATTTACTTTTGTAAATATTTCGTAAATTTAAATACTTAAAGGTAAAAATACGTAAAGTTTTAAATTCTTACACTTTCCTTCATCGTCAAGTGTTGGAGGTACACCAACTGCTACTGTTGGAACATCTCTTTTAGTTGATTGTTCATCGACTGCATCTAAATCTATTTTTATTGTTTTAATTTATTAGAAATTTTTTCCTTTAATTTAAAATTCATTTCTGTAGTATAATAATAATTTCAAAAGTTCAAACTTAAAATAACTAAATAGTAATATAATAATATATTTAAAAAAAAAGTCTTTTTAGATAACATGACAAATAATTAAAAAATAAACAAACAAAACCAACAAAATATACAAAAATTTATGGTTTGTAAAAAAATGTAATCTTTTTGTGTGCAAAAAGTTCATTGATAAGTAATACAAATAAAAGTTAAATTAAAAACAGGGAAAAAATAGTTTCGTCAAAAACAATTTTCAACCTTATAACCTGAGAAAAATATAAAAATTGTTTAATGAAGTTTCACATAGCATTTTCCAACAAGAAAAATTCTAGTCAAGCTCAGTTAAAACTAAGAGAAGCGGGAATTCATAATTCTTTGCCTAATCATAAAAATGTTTCATCAATTAAAATTTATTAGTAATAACTTGACAGTGACATTTTTAACGATTTTTTATTTTTTAAATTTTAATAAAAACAAAATCACGTGACAATTACATACACTTTGGAGATAAATTTGATTATTTGAACTTTAGTGTTGAAGAATTGATGTTTTTGAATCTTTTTTAAATTTTGATAATTTTTAAGTCAAACTTGTTATGCTTGTTTGTTTTAATTTTGATTGTTTACTTATCAACCCCCCACGTTAATTGATGGTCTGGTTTTGATAGTCTGTTTACTTAGAATCCATACGAGAGTTTTAAATGTTGTCTAACCAGCACTGTTTTTCTATTTCAGCATTAAGATAAAACATTTTAAAATTTAGTAAACAAATATCTGGCCATAAATCAATATTATTTTGTAGATTAATTTAATTATATTCTTTTTTAACAACAGATTTGATTTTTTTATCATTACTATATAAATTCATAATTTTACGCGCCATTGATAAGGAAGCAGGCGTAAACTTCCTATTTAAATGCTCTTCCGCGGTGATCTGTTACACACTGTTTTTTATTTATTTTTTTGAATTTTTGTTAACGCTACCAGTAAATAATTTATAATCAAATTTTTTAAATAATCAGACAATAAAGCTAATCAACCAAATATAGGTAGAAAAACGATTCCATAAGTTATTACCGATAAAATCAAATAAATTAATGGTAGAGGAAATAGTATTCATTTAGCAATAGTGCTACACTTTCTATAGGAATAGTGTTAGTTTGTTAGACTTTAACAGTGTATTGGTAAAAAATAATAAATGTACTTTCTTAGCTTTTCGGTTAGCAAAGTTAATGATGATATCTCAAAGTTCATTTCTCTTTTGATGTCACTTTTAAAACTTATAAAGGGTTAGTGAACTGTTCTTGAAACATTGAGATACGCAACTTGTTTTTGATTAATTTCAACTTGCAAAACAATCTTTCCACTGAGCAATTTGTTATTATCAGCACAAGTAAATACGAAGAGCAAACATAAATCAATCAAGACAAACATGAATCGATTGATTCATTTTTGTCTCGATTGAGTTATGTTTGTCTCTAGCTGACTTGACACTTCTAGAATTGTGTTATATATAAAGTAAGAAAAGAAACCAAAGAGAGGTAACATATATTCATAGACACACATTCTCTGGTTAAAAGTAAACGCATAGAAATCAATACTGGAATGAAGCACTTAGCACCAAGCTCCTAGGAAGGTGCATGTCCACAGTTAAAGGGATTTAGCTTCACATTTTGAGTTCCCAACAAACTATCAAACGTTTCAGTGTGTCAGTGTTGTCTGCTCTCTTTCGTTCCTAATCTTCAAAACATTCACACTTTGACATGATCAACGCCTCCAATGATCGGATGCTTGCCATCATGATATTAATGGTAATTTTCTTTTTGTATTTTGTTTACTTATTTGATTTTTTGTTTTTCCGTAAGATTTTCAATAAGATTTTGCGAAGTCATTGCATATCAATGAGCAAAAAAAAAAAAATTCATACTAATCTTTTTTCTTTACCAACTACTTACCAACTTTTTATGCAAACTATTTTCCGTAATTTTTAGATATGAAAAGCTTATTTTCAAAACGCGGTATGAGCAATTTTGTTTTTACGTCCCAACTTAAATAAAAAATATTATGTAACTAAAATTACAACACATAACTAACAATAAAAGTAAAAAACAGTTCAAAAAAATTACTATTTAAAAATAAACTAAAAGGTATTGAAAAGTGACTAAAAAGTGCACTTTCATGCGCTAACTTCTTTTTTTTTAATTTTAATTCAGTGATGTCATAGAACCGGAACGACGTTCCGGTACTTTTTACTGTATATACTGTATATACTTTTTTTACTATATATATATATATATATATATATATATATATATATATATATATATATATATATATATATATATATATATATATATATATATATATATATATATATATATATATATATATATACATATTATTCGACCGTTTTGGCACTTTTATTTTCTACATGAAACCACTGATTGAATAATATTTAAAGCAGCACAAATCAAAATTACACATACCGCATTTTAAAATTAGGCTCTTTGCTTGTACTATTGTTTAATAAATAATCAGATAAATTTTAGATATTAGTTATTCATGATCATGGGCTTCAAACTCTTAAAAAGGTTTAAAAGAAAACATTACTAGTATAACGTTTTTCCCTATTATGTGCGGGACCCTATTATGTGTGGAGCCCCAATTCGGAACTGCATTAAAGTGTATCAAAGGTATAAAAAGTGATGATGAAACTATTATTTTCTTAACTATCATGATTCAGTTTAAGAAATGCATTATATTAAACATGTAGCGACTTTCTCTATGTATCTATTGCTTAGTTCGTTACGTATTGCTTAGGAAGTTTACAATAGACCCAAAAGAAAGATCATTTGGAAAACTTACAGAAAGTAGTGCAGAAACTTTACAAATCCAAATAAATGAAAAATAAAAAATATCAACAAAACCTAGTTAACCCTTTCATTATTTATTTACATGTGTTCTGCAAGATTACATAAAGTCATTATAATATTATCAAAATTTTATTCTTTAACCATATGTGCATTCACATGCATCAGAAAACGGGGCCTAAAGTTACAACTTTAAAATTGTCATATTAGCTTTTGCTCCTACTACACTATGGTAAATGAATTTTAACTTTTATGTTAATTTTCTAGAAAAATGATAATTTAACATTCTATCCTTTCTATTTAGGTTTTGCTAATGACATTTAATGCACATAAGTACATAGAAGTAGGTCTTGCTAATGATATTTAATGAACATAAATAGATAGAAGTAGTGTGATGAACATAAGTAGATAGAAGTAGTGTTTACATCTGTCATCTTGTTGTTCTTAAATTTAATATTGTTCTTCTAAAAGAAACGAACGTAGAAGATGTTATTGATCTTTTTGCTTATTCAAAAAGCCAAAACAAGATATTAAAAATATTCAACGATTTTTTTATAAAGTAAACTTAATAAAAAAATCATGAACAGTTTTTTTTTTTGTAACTTAAAATATTTTTTTTATGACACTTGCAATTTTAATATTCTTTCTTTTATCGAGTTATTATGCAAAATTACAATACTTGTCTGAAGACAAAAGAACCATATTTTTTACTTAATATAATAGTAACAAATGAAGAGAATAAGTTTGTCAGGAATGGAAAAGTATACAAAGCCTAGGATACAGCTATACAGCTAGAATGAAAATGAAATACAAAAGCCTTTTTATTTTGTGCAAAGTAAAACGCTCACTCTTTTTGATGCTTCAAAGAAAGAGAAGGTTCCAATTTCCATTCTTATAAAAAAAAATTAAATAAAAAATAGTCACAAAATATAAGATGTTTAGTGATTGGGCGAAACAGAGACAACACCGGAGGCCGGGGGGCAAGTGCCTCCTCCCCCACACTTTTTTTTTAAAGGACTTTTTTTTTAAAGAAAAATCTAGATATGGAGGACTTTTTCTACAAATTGATGACTGTTCCCCCCTCACCCCACTTCAAAACCCATGTCGTCGGCCCTGGAAAATATATTCGTTTTTTCAACGTAACGAAAATATCCAGCAAATGGAAATTTTTGTTTGATTTAGTAGATAAAAGAGTTATTATATTTGAATTAAACTGGAAGGAAAATATAGTTTCTAAAAGATAATCTTCCCACATAAAAGGAGGAGAGGGCAAAACACACAGGAGGAGAGGACAAAATAATTTTTTTAAACTAATAAATACGTTTTGTATTATTTATACGCAACTAAATTTACCACAGACAGAGCAAAAATTGCATCTTATTTAAATTACAACTTTTCCAATTTTTGCTGAAACTGCAAACAGAGCCATCTACACCAGGGGGGCGCTGCTTTCTTCCCTCCCTCCCCTTTCTCCCCCCCCCCCCCCACACAAACACACACTTGTTTTCTAAAGGGCCTTTTTTTTTTTTAGAAATTTCTAGATATAGAGGACTTTTTTTAGAAGACGACGATGGTGCCCCTCCACTTTGAAACCCGTGTCGTCGGCCCTGGCAAATAGTACTACTTTATCCATTTACGTTGTTAATAAATAAAAGCATTTATATTCTTTACAATAGCTCAGACAATATGGAAAGTATTAAGGTAAAAAAAGCATACTGCATAGTTGAAAATGTTACAGTGAAGAATTGTTACCGAAATTTACACTCTATTATTAAGAAGATCTATATTGCTAATAGAAGATTTCGAATCTAATGTCGAATTTGGCAGACAAAGAAAAAGTATTGCGGAAAAAATACATTCTAATAAGACAATGACTTATAAACAAATAAGCCAATAAATTATAATAAAGACCGCGACAGGGTTCGGCGTTTAGAGCATTAGCAATATCATATTGCGCACGGGTGGTGTCCTAGCTTGTTCTTTTGGTGTGCAATGTCCAGAACACATTTGGAGTTTTTAATTACAACTTTATCAATAGGAATCAAACAATTGCTTTGTTGGTAACTTAAAATATCATAAATTTAAAATGACAGTGGCCGTGGCACATTGGTTAGAGCGCTTGCTTTATAAGCAAGAGATGCGAGGTTCGAAGCGAGCTCTGGGCATATTTCGCGCCATCGGTATGGAAGGAAGGGTGAATTTCATAGTTAAATGCTCTTCCGCGGAGCTCTCTAAAAAGACCATTAGGTTTACTTGGGGGCACCTAAATCAAAAAATAATTTTAAAAATGTCTAGTAAAAGCCAATTTTATTAGAATGATTTAAATCAATAAAGCCTAAAGTAAAAGTATTAAACATAAAATCTAAAGTCAGATTTTTTTAAATCAATATTTATCCAATATTAATGGTTACCAAAGTAATTTTTTTTTTCCATAACTTTTGACCTTTTGAAAAGATAAATTTGTTCAACAGATCTACTTGCTTTTTGTGAAACTCTTTAAAATTGGCTATTCCATCTTTGGAATAGCCGATTGCAGTGTTAATGAATATTAAATGTTGTGAAATCAGTTTTGGATTTTTTTATTATTCTGTTATCTAATTTTACTTCACTTCTTTTTACTTCGTTTTCTTCTTCTTTATTCATTATCTCTCTTTGTACTTTCAAGTCTGTTTTGTAACTGATGTTTCCGATAAAATTTATCAAGCTCGTGTTCCTGGTTTTCTAATATTGTTGTTGTTAGTGAATCTTCAATTTAATGTGGAGAACCAGCAATTAATACTCAAAATACTTATTTTTTGCAACCTCTGACCAGGGCCGCCGAAAGCCGTCCCACCGCCTGGAACAGCAACACCCTAATTGACACCCTTATTTATCAAAATTTCCTTATATTATATATGAAAGATATTTTTTTTTTCTTAGGTACCTTCTTTTTATTTGGCGCCCCTTGGATATCTTCCATTTGAGACAAACTGTCCCTCACGACCCTTCCACTCGGCGGTACTGCCTCTTACCCCGACAGTTACCTCTTTATTAATTTATTGCTATGGCTTATTATTCCTAACTACTTACTTGTATTTTTAAATAGCGTTAAAAAAAGTCTATATTCTATCTCTCTTGGGACCTTAATAACTATTCGAAAGATAAAAATTGATTTTTAAGATCCCGACCTATATTTTTTTCATATATTATTCTATATTATGATTTTTTATACAACTAAATTAATTTTATTTCCTAAGTCTTTACTTTATAATTATTTAAAACAAACATCCATTTTAAACGTAATTTTTTCTTTGTGAGCCTGGAACTAACAGTGGTTGATGAACTTTAATTTAAATAAAGCTCAGTTTTTTTTATGCAACCTATAATGTAATATTCTTGATTCTTCTATATGTCATGTACAGTTTTACTGCAAGTTTTCTTGGATTATTATTGTCCTGTTCATACATCAAAAACCATATATTAAATCTATTTCAAAATTGGCAACTTCTAAGGTTGTCTCTTTTTATTATGCCTGTTATTTTTTTACTCCTTATTCTATTCACTCCCACGAATATTTGTCTAAATATAATATTTTTCCTTGTATATTTTATTATTGTACTTATTTTTGGACTCTGTCCAGAAATGGGTACAAAAATAAAAGTCTCTTCAAACATGGTTGTTCTAGTTGAGATAATGTACAAAAACGCAAGTTTTCCTCACGTTATTTCTCTTTCTTTTTTTTTTTGCAGTTATTACTATGCGAGCTGCTAAAAGAAGCTATTATCCCATGTTTTTCCTAACAATTTCATTTTCCCTTTCTCAACTCAATGGAAGTTGCTTTAAAACAAAAATCTGCTGCAACAAGGCATGCAACATCCGTTTTACTGCACAAAAAATAAATAATACGAGAACCATAAAATGGCTTAAGAAACGTTACTTCAGCTTAATCAAAGAAGCAATACGGATAAGTAAATGTAAAAAAAAAATTATGCAATCGATTGGCGTCCAGAGACGCTTACACGGGGGATGGGGAGAGGCGGAGGGTCTGGAGTGTCATATCCCCCGTCCCCCCAAAAGAAGACGAATTTCAAGTTAAAGTTGGTTTTTGAGGAATATAGTCGGCTAATCGAGTATTTGACACATTTGAGTTAGGTGGTTTAAAGTTTTGAGGAATTTTTTTTTAGAAAACAGTCTTTTTAAGAATTTCGCTACTGCACCCCACCTCCTTATTTCATATACAAAATTGCCTCTGATAGTGCCTTTTATACATTAAAATATTTTTAAATAATTTTTATGTATGGCTAATTAGTATTTTTTCAGATGTAGAGCTAAATTTACTTAATCCACAATTATCATTTATGTCTACTACTTACATTTTTCTACTCAGAAATGTTGACTTAGTAGCTTTTAAAAACTTTATTCAAATATACCATTATAGGTGATAAACTGTTATAAATATACACTACTAAATATGATAAAAACCTAAAATAAACCTATTTTATTTCAAATGGACTGCAACTAATTAACAACCCTTGACCTTTATTATATTAATATAGCTGCAAATTACTATTTTAATACGGTCAATGTTTTTTCAATATGATTACAAATTGTTGTTTCAATACGGTTGCAAATTTAATATAGTTTTAATATAGTTGTAACTTATTGCCATTGATTTGTATCATTTTATTTCAATATGGCTGTTTTAATAAAACTGCAAAATATTTTTTTATTTCAATGCTAATGCTAACTGCTAGTATATTTTGTTATTCAATCTAGTAAGTTAGGGCAGGTAAAAATTTAAACAATATTTACTAGGACCAAGGACTACTAAGAATTGTTTGTAGATGTTTATTACCTTTAACCTCTGTGCTCAATGCCACCGATAACAGCGCTAAAAACAACCATACTGTTGAGGATCTCATTTTGAAGCCCTAAACAGAAGCAGTTTATTTTGTTTACATCGCAACATGAACTCTTATTATAAAATAAATCAACCTCAGATATCATTGACTTACTTTTTCCAAAAAACGGCTATTCCCGCTATGAACAGTAAGTGTTTAACTGTTTAAAAAGCTACTGAAGCGATGATAGATCTCCTCATTTTCTGTATACCAAACATTTGCTCGACAACCGGAAAATTCAGAAAACATTATGTGTTATTTAACGGAAACTACATACAAATAAATATTAAAGTTATTAACTTTGGAACCTTTTTTACAATAAATAAGTACAAATAAATTTTGAATGAAATCAAGACAGTTTTGATTTCATACACAAAAAAAATAATCATGTAGAAAAGAAAAGCACAAATACTTCTCACCAAACAAAAATATAACCCCCGTCTAAAGAAGTTCAAATAGTTTGTTTTGCCAATCAAAAATCTTTCAATTATTATGATGCTCTTTCTGAAAATGTTATCATTGCCATGTTTGATACAAATAGTGCGTGTAAGAAAACAGTTATTAAAATAAGCTTCTTGACTTTAAATAAGAATTTGTTTTCAGCACTCATTATATAAAATGAATATTTATAAAACCTTCAGTTACTTTAAATAGTTTAAGAAAGTATAATCAGTATTCGTTTTTATCGGTATTCAGTCGCAGAACTTTATGGCTAGCCTCATCTACCATGTGTAATTTTTTTAAGAAATTTCATATTGCCAAAATGTATATATTATATTATTATATTATGTTATTTTATGTTAGTTTTGTTAAGATAAGTAGCCTTTTTTGTTTAATTATTTCATAGTTTACTTATCTACAACCTTTTTGCATTGCAAACTAAATAATAAAATTTATTTTGTGACACTGTTTTGCATAAAACTTACCTACACTGCCCTACATAAAGCTCACTACGTTGTATTGAGGCCATCAATGGCGTAGGAAGGATTTTTTTGATGTTTATATATGACACTTAAAGGCGTTTTGCAAACTCCAAACTTATGTATGTTCATATTTATGTTAGATGAGAACGTTTTGAAAATTTTGCGATGACTGGAGTCTTGGAATAAAATCACCCAAAAAAGTCTCTCTCAAAACCCTCCTAACCTCGAATGTGAGGACAACGAGTTAATAAAATATAGTTTTATATTCATACTGTAATAAACTTGAATGCATTGACAGGTTTTAACTTTGATTTAATAATCTTTTTACGTTCAAGGGATAATGACCATGTAAAATCTCCGCCCTCCTTAAAATGAGGGAGTTACACATGTTAAAAATTACAATTTTAAGTTAAATAAGTTAGATTTGGGTTGAATAGCAAGATTTATATATATATATATATATATATATATATATATATATATATATATATATATATATATATATATATATATATATATATATATATATATATATATATATATATATATATATATATATATGTATATATATATGTATATATATATATATATATATACATATATATATATATACATATATATATATATATATATATATATACATATATATATATATATATATATATATATACATATATATATATATATATATATATATATATATATATATATATATATATATATATATATATATACCGTAAACCGGGGTTACTTTGAACGTTTTTGAGAAATTTTTACTTGCTCATCCTTCACTATTGACAATATTCGAAATTTAATAAAATGAATATAGGGGCTAAGATTGACATTTACATAATTAAAATTCAAAATAATATTTAAACAAAATGATTTTGTATAATATTAATTTAAATAGTCATTCAAAGTTACCCCACAAATGGGGTAACTTTGAATGACTATTTAAATTAACCCTGTTTTACAGTAATTTATTATTGGTAAAATAATATTTTACCAATAATAAATTAATATAATAGTTTAATATATTAATATAATAGTTTCACAGTAATTTATTACTGGTAAAATAATATACTAATATTTCATAACAAATACCCATTTAGTATTTTATTTTGTTTAAATAAGTATGTTTTAAGTGGACTAGCATGAAAAAAGTCTCATTCGCATCAGTTTCACTTACAGACTATTCAGGTGGAACATCTTTACATTTTGCAAAAAAATCCTCAAAAGAAATATTTTTAACAACTTTGAGCCTGCTTTTTCCTTGACATCAACATGAAAAAAATTTTAAAGCACATTAATTACTGCTCGGCGTACTAAAGTTACAACTACCATCTGGCAATTGGTTGAAGATGATACATATATATCTACTGGGTAAATCTCATATTTCTTTCAAAACCACTAAGCTACTAAGTTGCTGATTACCTTTCGATTTGAAAAATGTAATGATTATAAGTAAATAAAGAACAAAGGAGATTTATTTTTGGTAATTGTCTATGCTTTTTTTAAACAAGAGGTTTTCAATTGATCAAGTATTTTCCTCCAATATTTTATAAGAGATCCACAAAAAGTCACATCAAGAGATTGCAATAAATGGGTAGAGTTGCCAGTTATATAACAAGATACTGTTTTCTTCTCAACAAAATACTACTTTCTTTAGTAAATTCAAGTACCTTTTCTCTGTAAAGATTGCTTCGACTATAACTAATAGGAATGTTACAATTACAAAAAACAACCAATAACAAATCAGCCAAAAAAGTGAATAGAATCAAACCACCCTGACTTTAATTATATTTTTATTGTATATACATTAGGTGTTCCACTTCGGTTCTTGTTGTGCATAAATGGTTAGTTTTATAAACATAACCAGACAATTTAACCAGAGGCTAAACATGATTGGCGTAACATATATACAATATATATATATATATATATATATATATATATATATATATATATATATATATATATATATATATATATATATATTGTATATATATATATATATATATATATATATATATATATATATATATATATATATATATATATATATATATATATACAATATATATATATATATAATATATATATATATATATATATATATATATATACACACATATATATATGTATATATATATATATATACACACACACACACACACACACACACACACATATATATATAAATATATATATATATATATATACATATATATATATATATATATATAATATATATATATATATATATATATTTCTTCTTTAGATTTTATATGCTTAATAAATTTATAAACAAAAATTATGCAACTTAGACAACAAGCTGCTACACTAGCTGATCCAGTGAACAAAGTATTCTGACTAATTATTTTAAGAAAAATATCCGAAATATTTAATTCATTTTTTAAGAAACAATAGCAACCAATAAACAAAGAAAAACTCTAAATAATCAAAATATAAACTACTTTTAATACTTTGATGTTTGAGGTTTGAGCAGTTTCATTTAAGTTCTTGCCATAATTACAACTAGAAAAAAAAAAGATTTGGATTCAAAGCTACCCCGCTATTCAAAGTACCCGGTTTACGATTTATAAAAAATAATAAAAACGATTTAAAGCATTTAAAATACAATACAAAGAGTTACATGGAAAGAATATGTGCGGTTGTGGCGCAGTGGTTAGAGCGCTTGATTTAATAGCAGGAGATCCAGGTTCAAAAACAAACATATATATTAAATGGTGTGCCACAGATTTCTGTTATTGGGCTCCTGCTTTTTTTTATTTACATTAATGATATTTCAATGTAAATATTTCAACAACGTATGCTAACAATTCCAAAGTTTTATCAAGGGTTGTACTGTATAGTGTAAGTTTTATCAAGGGTTGTACTGTATACTGTAAGTTTTATCAAGGGTTGTACTGTAACAAGTCTCAATCTTCTGAAAAATGATATAAGGAACGCTGTCTACATGTCAATTGTAAGATGAATTCGAAGTAATTTTATTCAAGTTTAAAATATATTCAATCGAATTAAAAAAGTATATTTAACTAAGAAAGTTTTGCCAAAAAGGTATCAATCAAAATAGATCATCATGGAATATACGAAGTAACAAGTTTTTAGCTCTGACATTTTTTAACAAAAAGAAAATTAAAATCAATTACCTACTGATGTTGTCAATGCTATTTCTGTAAATTGTTTTAATTATAAATGCTAAATTAGAAAATAGATTTTAAATAATGTAACTATGCTAAAAAATGTAATTTGTTTCTAAGTGTGCTTTGTATATTCACCGAATTATTGGTTACAGCTTAAATATAAATATAAAATATAATATAGAATTCAGGTTTACATTTTTGATAGATTTAAGTTTAAAATCAAAATAAACATTTTAAAATTTTTTTGCTCTTGCTGTACGTAATAATGCAACTTTAAAAGTATTTTTACATAAGGAAATAATTTAATGTCGCATTTTGTTTCTATTTGAAAGTATCCCACTTTTATTCGTTTGCTTATGATAGTCTTAACGCACATCAAGGTGAAATAAAGAATTAATACATATTTTAACTAATTACTGACATATAACGACTGCTCTAAGTCAAGTCAAGCTCTGCAATTGCAATTGCGGTTTTTGCGCAAAAGTACTTTTAAAAAAATGTTTTTCTGCAAATGTTCTTCAAAAGAAAAGAAAACTGCTAAAATTAAAAAAAATAAACAATATAAATATAAAAAATACTTCAATATTTACATAAACAGCAATATACATGAAAAAAAAAGGGGCAAATGAAGAGCATAATATATTAAAATAAATGCTTTCCATTGAAGAATTTATTTAAAGGGTTCAAAAAGAAAACCATCAGTATCAAAATTGATTTAGCAACTAAAAAAAATATACATGTACGTGTATACAAGGCAGCTGTTCACAAGATGACGCTTATCTTCAGGAGCTTCTGTTTTTTGAGAGACATATTCAATCATTAAATGGCGTTCAATATCCGAGGTTTAAGCATTGTCAATTTTTTTTTTTTTTGTCGCCATCCATAATTCCTATTCAACGTAAGTTCTACCAATAATGCTCAAAGTGTTTTGAGTTCTTTAGTGAGATTGACTATTAGTTCTATTCAACTTCATGGTACTAAACATATTGCTTTGAATTACTTATAAATATAAAAGTTGACATGGAAGTTTTTTAACAATTTAAGGAGTATGTAATATAATGTTGTAATAAGATAGTTCAATCAACATAGTTAAATGTTTATAAATTTATAATGGTATATAAAAATATTAAATAGTTTAAAAATATTGAATTAAATAAAAAAAGAAGACAAAAAAAAAAAAAACTGTTTTTTTTAACTCTATATAATTTAGCATATCAGCAATTCAACATAAATTTTTTTGATGTCTTCCAATTTCATCAGTGCTGCAGAGATTAACTAATTAATGCTGGCATAATCACTATCTTCAAATTGCATTATTCTCAATAACTATTCCACATAAGGCTTTATCTAGATATATGTTATTGCTAAAACCGTACTTGCTTTGCACAACTTGTTGAAGCAGCACAAAGGCAATTTGCCAAGTTTCTTCGTTTAATTCAGAGTCAACAGCATTTATGTTCAATTAAAAGAATAGTTAAACAATTACCCTTAGTTTGGTTCTTAGCATCCTGTTAATCTACAAAACTAGTAGCAATAGGCTTTCATCTTTCGAGCCATTTATGTACTAAGAACTAGCTTTTTGCTTACACCAGGGTTATGCTTGTACGTGTTTACTGTGTTCAAAACTACTGCGCATCTTTTGTAACCTGCGTTTTTAAAGTTAAACAGGTTTTAAGCAAAAAAAACAACTGTTGAAAGGAGATAGTAAATAAGACAACAGTGGTCAACATCAGCCAGACTAAGAAAAATAAAAGACAATGAAAATACATCATATGCGTTGAATCACATTTTAAGTAACTTTATGAAAAAGATAAGGAAGCTTTGTCACTTGTAATGCAACATTGAAATAGTATGCAATGTAGTTTATTTTTTAATCTATGTTTATTTTGCAGTCTATGCTTTTTTTCCAGCATGGAAATATCTGTAAATAAACAACTTGCTATTCCACGGGTAACTTCACAGACAATAATCAACCTCTCCGCAATCATAATCCGTTCCAGAACTTTTGAAACTTGTGCCTTAATTGCTTCTTGGTGTTATTTTTGAATGCTGCGAACAAAAATCATCTTGCGTCTTGGTTGCAAAGATTTGTAGTTAAATCAGTATACTGAATTATTGAGCTAATATTTATCATACACTTTCCCAGATAAACACGGACGTTGGTCCACTGTCTTGCTGAAAAAAATAACATTTAAACATTTCTTGTATTTGTGTAAATAAGTTATAATATTTAAAATAAAAATTCACGTTCGGATGGTAATCCACTGGAGTTTAGAGTGGTAGCTCTTTAACAAAATAAAAAATTGTTGTGAAGAGTAAATATTGATTTTTTACTAGAAGAAAACAGGCTAGTAATCAAAGTAATCAACCAAATGCAGCAAAATTGTCACATGATTAATTCTAATCTCACTGTTTGTCTTTCTATTTGATGTGTGGCAAAGTCTCAATATTTGTCTTGACGCTCTGTGATTAATTGAAAAGATCTAAGACTATGTTTTCATTTATTTCATTAGTTGTTGTTGCTTTTTAATTGATTTAAATGCCACTTAAAACTATTCAAATATCAAAATCTTTTTTTAATTTAAGTCAATATGTAGCATATTTGAAATATTCTTGATTTTAACAGTAGCTATGGCTGTTTGCAATAAAACGGTTTTAGTCGGTTGAAAAATAGATAGAAGAAAGAAAAGATGTATTTTAGGGATGTGACTTTTTGGTAACTCTAGTTTCCAATATAAAAAACAGATGAACTTTGGTTTTAAAAGTAATTAAAAAATCATTGTTTTTATTCAATTTTTGAAAAAGGTCACCCACCACGACCCTTGATTACACACTGGCTCCCATATATCAGTGAATTTTTTTTTTCAAAGTATATCAACCTGGGTCTCAAAAGAACCAGAATTTCAGAGAGATTTCAGAAATAATAATGGTTTTAAATAAAAATAAATTGCTTTAAATTTATTTACAAAAAACAACAGTTTTCAACTAAAAATTGAAAGGTCGTTTTTTATGATATTTTGTTTGCAATATTTTTATGTTTTAATAGAAAAGATTATGAATTTTGAAATCACTATAAAATTCTGGTTCTTTTGAGACCCAGATTGATATACTTTTGAAGAAAAAAAAATTCACTGATATATGGGAGCCAGTGTGTAATCAAGGGTCATGGTGGGTAACCTTTTTCAAAAATTAAATACAACCAATCACATATTTAATATCTTTTTTGTTACTGTCAAAAATTGGTACGCAATAAAAACCATCACATTAAATTTTAATTTCCTAAAATGTATACTACAAAGATAATGAAAGCAAATTTTTTATCACTTAAAATTTCTTTTTAGCCGTAACATGCGTAAAATACTAAATACAAGGCAATATGGATTTAATAATAACAATTTCACTGAACACGCAGTTCTTCATCTGAATAGAAGTATTGCAGGATTGTTTGAAAAATCACAATTTACTTTTGGTGGTATCATGGATCTATCAAAAGCCTTTGAAACAATAGGTCATAAGATTCTTATTAAAAAACTTAAAAGTTATTAAATCTATGGTAATATTCTAAAATTACTAAAAAGCTTTTTAAGCAATTGTAAAAAGTAGTGGAAATTGTTGTATCCCCCTTTACAAACTTATTAGACATAACATGTGGTGTCCCCCAAGGGACTCTAAAAGATCTTTATAATGTCTCGAATTTAAAAACGTTTGCTGATGAAACAAACTTTTTTTTCTGTCTAGTAGAATATCATAACACTATTTAATGACATGAAATGCCTATTGGCATGTCTCAAATATATATTGATAATATTTAAATAAAAAAATCAAAAGTTTTACTTTTTCTTGGTGTTTTTATTGATAAAAATCTCACATGGAAAAGTCATATTGAAACTTGCGCAACATAGTCTTAAAGAATATTGGAATATTACACAAAGCGAGAAACTTTGTAAATAGACATCCATTAATTGCACAGTATAGTGCTAAAAAAGTCACTTTGATCAACAGAAGCATCTAGCACGTTTAATAAACTTTAAAGATTATACTCATGCAAAGCCTCTTTTATTCGAAATGAATATTTTTAATATATACCAACTAAATGTTTCTAATGTTCTTTGCTTTATATTCAAATGTAAAATAAACTTAACTCCTATATCTTTTCAAAATTTTATGCAAAAAAGCCCAAAATCAAATATGATCTAAGAAACGACAACTTTATTTATCACCATTATTCGCATACAAATTATGGAAGATCTCTTATTTTATATCGCGGAGCTTTTTCTTGGAAGCAAATATTTTTACAAAACTTTGATTTTTCCTGTTGGAATTTTTCTACTTTCAAAAATAAGCTGAAAAAAGGTATTTTCTCAATAGATAATATATTCTTGTTCTTTTGATCTCGATCCTCTTTTATAAGTATTTTCTAATGGTCCGGCCAAGATAGTAGAAAAAATAGTGGTAAGTTAATAATAATTCGCATAGAGCTGAAAATTGGTACAGACATTGGGTACATTATTACAAATAAAATATTAAAACGATCCTCATCTGCAAAAAAAATTATTCAAAGCAAAGGTTGAAAACTTCTTTTATTTCGCTAATGCATTTTACTATCTACCGTAAAAAAATACATTCCCGCGGCTTTCTATCTTCGATCTAGATACCAACAATAAAATATTTCAAGGTTTTAGAGGGTTTTACTTATTGTTTAGCCGTTTTAAACAAAAATTTATTTAGTCAATTTTAGTTTTTACAATGTGATATTACTACAATTGCAATTATTTAATATATTTAATTTTAATGTTTTTATGCGATACGTAATATAAATTCTATACATCTTTTACTGAAGTTACACTACCCGTTTTTTAATCAACTCGTGCTTTAGCAGCTACAAATATCGAATTTTAAAAATATTGAAATTTTAGATATTATTTGTTTAAACGTAAACTTTAATTAAGTAAAGGAAATTTTTTTTCTCTTTTTCTCAGTTTTGATATCAAATTATTTGCTGTAGTATAACGAATGCTTTTTTTTACTTTATTTTAGTTTAAATTTTATAAACCGATTAAAGATTTTTTTTAATTTATTGGTTTCTTTTTTGTTTAATCATTTGTCATGTAATCTAAAAAGATTTATTTAAATATATTACTATTAGTATTTCTATATAACAAGAAAGAAACTTATTAACATTATTAAAGGATTAATTTAATTTAGGTTGTATTTATCATTAATTTTTTTTTTTTGGTGAAATTTTTTTTCAAAAGACATATTTGCGAGCCTAGTTAATAAAAATAATTGACAAATATTTTTTTGCATTATTTTTTAAACTAGGTTTTCCTTTTTAAACTAAGCTATAAACACTAAAAGTATTTTATCACAGTATAGTAAACAACGCTCGTTCACTTTGTCTTAGACCATGTTTCGTCTGACTTATTATGACCATTCTTTTGCAGTAAATATGTGCGGTTGTTGAACAATATTTCTTATTAGTAACAAAATGACCTAGACCCTGACCCGATCCGTTTAAAACTGGTTTGGGTTGTGTTGTTATAGTTCCAAAACCTACCAGAACCGTTAACCAAACAGATCAGGTATACTTACCGAACAAGTTTTGTTAAGGGGTCTTAGTCCGGTGGGTTTGGGTCGAAACATAACGAATAGTTTTGGGTCGAAACGTATGAAGTAACCTTGACTCATTTTAAACGGGTTTAGTTCCGACTCATTAACGGCCCTGCTTATTACGATTTGTACTGCTTAATACATTTTTTAAAAGTATCGCAACTATGTTTTGTTTGAAGTAAACTTTTAACAGCAAGTAAAACTGTTGTTGATGACCATGGAATGACGACTTTAATTAATTCTGGTAATTGTTGGTAATTGTCTGGAATTGTTGGTAGAAATGAAGGGTTTTTTGAATATATGAATGGTCACATATTGAATTCTGTGACAGTTCATGAGAAGTACCGTAAAATGTATCTTTAAAAGAGTACTATTAGTGCATTTAAAGACAGCAGCATATGAATCAAACCATCCAAAATTATATTACAGTACATCCAAAATTAGTCAACCTCGTACCAGAGCTCGCGTTAGTGAATCCAATTTTTGTTTAAAAAAATAGTGTTTATTTAGCAGCAATTTTTTTTTATAAGTATTGTTTATTTAAAAGTTTATAAATGTTGCTACTCTTGAAAGAATCGATTTTGAAGATTGATCGGAGGCAGTCTGATGACGAAGAAAAAAGTGCTACTTCAAGTATTGAGAATAAATATGATTTAGCTGCTGCTGAGACTAGGTACCATTGTAATTGTTATAACTCTTTCTTGAGACCAACCACTAGAGGTAAAACTGTTTGTCCTTATGATGAATCTACGAATGATGTTATCCATAAAATACTAGGAGACTTTATTTGTTAGATGAGTTTAAAAATATTTGCAACAATCCAGATTTAGATAACAAAACAATTAAGATACGATTAAAGTTGAAAAACCGGGAAGATAAACTTTCATCTGTTTTTTTGACAACCATTGCAATATTCTTAACCTAGCTTGGTATGAAAAAATTTTAATGTTGTTTACTTGTTTAAGTTTTGAGGGATTTTGCATATAAAAAGATATCGTTAATTCTTTATTTGAAAACAGCCTTCAAAGTTTTCCAGAAAAAATTGCTAATTTTTTTATTTGCTATAAAGAATTATTATTAGATTAAGCGTACCTTTCATAAAAATAACGCTTACAAAATCTAAAAAAATTCGTACTGAAGTTTTGTAAAAAAGATCATTCGTTTTTGACGCGATTTAAAAACTATGTTGTGTTATTTTGAAGAAATATGTTGTGTAGAAAATTCTTTTCATATTCTTTAATCTAGAGTTATTTTAATTAAATTCTTTTTAAGATTTGAACTAAATTTATAATAAAAAATTTTCTAATAGTTGAAAAATTTCAAGTAAAAATTAAATTTTTAAAGAAATAATCGGATAAACAGGCATTATGGATGACCTGTCACGGTAATATTGGTCCGTCGATAAAATTTGATCCCAGACTAAATTTCTCTAAGAAAAATTATCCACCCGGATAATTTTATTCTGAAAAAATTGGTCTGAGCTAGGGTTGCCATAAACAAAAACTTACGAAAATTTCGCATTTTTATCTTCCGCATTTCAAATTACTATTACGGAAGTTGTTCATGCGCAAATCCACCTTCCGTAATGCATTATACGAAAAAGGTAAACTATAATAATTCCGTAATAACCCTTTACGAAAAGAAACTTGCAAAACAAATCATTTCAAAAGAATACTTGCGAAACAGTTCCTTACGGAAGAAGCGTTTCGGAATGTGCGCTTACGGAAAAGTCTCGAAAGCATTCATTAAACTGTTATACAAAAAAATGTTATTATTTATTGTTTAAATAAAACAATGTTGTTAAATAATTCTTCAATAACTTATACATATATACCTGGTATACATTCATGCATACATACATACATACATACATACATACATACATACATACATACATACATACATACATACATATATTTATGTATATATATATATATATATATATATATATATATATATATATATATATATATATATATATATATATATATATATATATATATATATACAGAGCCGGAACCAGCTTTTTTTGGTCTTTAAGATAGCTAACTTCCAGACATGGAGCAAATTCCAAACATTTATATGTTTATACTTATGTCAAATAAGGATGATTTGCAAAAAATTGCGATGATTGGGGGCTGGCAACAAAAAAGCCCCAAATTTTGTGGGGTTTATAAATTTTATATGGTCATTATTTTTGAACGCTGAAAGATAATACTATAAAACTTAAAATTTATCGCGGAATATAAGTCTAGTTGAGAACAGTACAAAAAATATTTCATCAACTTGTTGCTCTCACATTTGAAGCAGGGGGGGGAGGGGGGAACAAAATTTGGGGCTTTTTTGTTCCCAGCCTCCAATCATCGCAACTTTTTGCAAAGCAACTTATATGACATAAGTATAAACATATAAATGTTTGGCGTTTTCTCCATGTCTAGAAGTTAGCTATTTTAAAGACCAAAAAAAGCTGGCTCCGGCTCTGTATATATATATATATATATATATATATATATATATATATATATATATATATATATGTATGTATGTATGTATGTATGTATGTATGTATGTATGTATGTATGTATGTATGTATGTATGTATGTATGTATGTATGTATGTATACCAGGTATATGTATAAATTATTGAAGAATCATTTAACAACATTGTTTTATTAAACAATAAATAATAACATTTTTTGTATAACAGTTTAATGAATGCTTTCATATATATATTTACATATATATATATATATATATATATATTTACATATATATATATATATATATATATATATATATATATATATATATATATATATATATATATATATATATATATATATATATATATATATATATGTACAGTGACTTATAAATGTTAATAAAGTTGGCTCCCTTCGCAACCTGTCTCTATGCCAGTGTTTATATTAGTGTTGCGAAGGTAAAATTTACCGGAAAATTTACAGGAATTTTTTGAAAATTTACCGCCTGGTAGGGCAAAGTGACCAATTAATGGCCACAATTTTTTTATAAAATGTCGTGTAGGATGTCTTAAATTAATGGTGAATTTTTTTTTTATACTGCTTTATTAATGACCAACGCCTACACCTTATACAAACCTTTTTTATTTTTAAAACATTTTTAATTCAGATAAAAATGTATTTAAACTGAGATTTTAAATTTGTACCAAATATTGGCCGGGTAGACCAAATAATAGCCAGCAAATTAAAAAACGTTACCTATTATGAGCTACTTACATTACCTAAAATCAATATATCTAAGAATGCTTATATATCGAAAAGTATTATTCAGACAGACGATTAAAGCCTTATAATGAACTAGGATCTACTTTAAAGAACTACAAACCAAGATAATTTTTTTATAAGTAAAATATTCTATATTTCGCTTAGTCTATCAAAAAGGAAATACAAAATAAGTTAAGAAACTTTTTAATTACTTTTATAGAAAATCAAGCATAAAACAAATTTTAAATAAAAAAATAGCAATAAGCTTTACAATAATATGTTAGAAGTTTTGATAATATTAAAAGGATAAAAAGAAGTAGTTTTCACAATATATTGATAATGAATTTGATAATAATCTGTTAATAATAATCTATTTACATTTGCTCATTATCGATGGAGATAATTGCATTATCTGGTACTTTAATACAGATATTTTGATTATCTGAAGAGATATTGAATTCCAATATCTTTGGAGTTGAACTGAATTTTCTCATTCTAACTGAGCTAGCTTTTTTAGATAGCTTTTGTATCTCTTTCTCCTGTTTTTGTTGTGCTTTATTTTCTTTTTCTTTTTGTTTTTTCAATATTTTCTCTTCAGCTGCTGCGACTTTCTTTTTTTTTTTCTCCTCATCATTTACTTTAGATTGCATTGCTTCTTGAGAAGTTAATACAAAATATTTTTGAGCCTTTTTTTGATTTTCTTTTGACTTGATAGTATATATCTTTGGATAAGGCAAAATATCATTGTCACTATGATTATTTGAACGGTTTGTACACAACATAACTGGTGTCACACTAAGCTGAACAATGGCTTTAATTGGCATCTGATTACAATCATTAGTGGTTTTATTTGGAAAAAAACTAGATTGCCCAGTTGTTTCATTTGGCACAGGAACTTGCTGAATAATAGTTTCATTTAGAAATGGAATAGTAACTATAGATTCATTTGGCATTGGAACAGAGTCATCTATTTCTAAAATGGTATTTGTACATGAAATATGTTTCAGTTTAAATTCTTTATATAATTTATACAAGAGATCTGGGATGTCGTAGCCATTTTGAATACAGAAATTAAAAGTTGTAAACTGCTCATGAGTCAAATGGGTATCCCATATCAAAGAATTATTGTCAAGGTTTATCAAATTATTATCTATTTTAGATTCAGACATATTTCCAGGTTTATTAATTAATTCTACTTCAAAATCAACTTTCTCTTCTATTGCATATTCTGATCTTGTTATTTTAGTGTCAGGATGCAGACTTGATTCAAGCAGATCATTTGAGTCAAGTAGCTGTTGTATGGAATAGACAGAATTAGGCAAGTAAGCTATGCTTGGAACAGCAGATGGATTGTATGGAAAAATGCCACATGATCGAAACCCTGAAATAATATTAGCAGCTGTGAGAGCTTGATCCCAGGCTTTCTTAAAAAGGCCACAAAAAGTTGACTTGTCAATAGTAACTCCAGGATATTCATTCATTAATTCATGACATGTTTGATTATAATAGGTTTTAAGAGGACCAAATACTGTGCGATCTAGAGGCTGGAGCCAATGCGAACAATGTGCTGGCATTTCGACAATATAAATGTTATTTTCGATTTCAACAGACAATAACTCAACAAAGTTATGAGAATCGTGACCATCAACTATGAGAATTTGTGGCCTATCTCTACCTATGTTAGGCAAGAAAGTATTAGTGAACCAAAGAAATGCAATTCCTAGCTTTGTCCAACCTGTCTCACTAAAACTCCAATTTGAGCCTGATGGTGCATTTGCAGTATTAAAAAAATGAAGAGATCTAGCCGTTTTACCTTTTGCTATCAAATGTAGAGGTACTAAACCACCTGCAGCATTTACAGCAGCAATAATGGTTTCACGTTTTCCAGATGTGCGAGATTGAAGGTGTTTTGTACCTCTTTTTGCAATTATTTTAGGAGGTTTAAAATCCATCTGTAGCCCAGACTCATCCATGTTCCAAATTAATGAAAGCTTTAAAAGGGCACAAGTGTCACTCAAAACTTCATGCAGCGAATAGAAATATTTAGCAACTTTTGGCATAGACATGCATTGATGACAGACTGATGAAGTACCTTCAGGCTTTTGCAAAACTAAATTTTTATGTCGCTGATTAAATGAGCGCCACCATTTTTCTGAAGGAGTTGAACGCTTAAACTTTAAATTGTGCTTTGTGGCTAAATCTGATGCATATTTTTTAAGTTGTCTCTTTCCAAATCCAAATCCAAGTTCAGCTCTTAATGTGGCATATTCAACAAGTTTTAGCTCTAAATTCATTGATAATATTGGACTAGGTTCGGGTTTGACACCATGAACTGAACTGCCTTTAAGATATTTACCAAGGGTTGACCAAGGAATACTAAATTTTTCTGCAGCTTCTCGTTGCGACATTAAACTATTTTAAACAGCTGCAATTGCATTTTTCATATCTCTGTTGGACCACTGAAATCTCTTTAAATTTGTCACTTTCTGGTTCAACTTTGAATTAAAACTAGAGGCAGTGTTCTTTTTAATCTTGTTATTCTTTTTTGCGATTTTCGTGGTTTTTTCCATAATTACTCAAATTAACTAAAAGATAGAGAATACTGACTACATTGTTATGATAATGTATTTACATTAGATTTTTGTAAGGTTATATACAGATACCACAAACAAATACATATACAAGCAAAAAGTATGCTAATCATACATATCTATACATCAATGTAACAGAAATAGCATACATAAGTACAATGGTTAAATACAACATAATACTTATAATACATAATACTTAGTGAGCATTGAATTAAATATACAAAATATATATATTTAAATTGTAATGTAGCTAGTAAATATTAATAATAATAATTTTCGTTTATTTGTATTATATAAATTATAAAATACAAACCATTACTTTAAATATTTACAAACATTAAAACAAATAAAATTACATACTTGCAGACATAATAAACCGTTATAATAAATACTGTAAAGTAAATACTAATTATACGTAGTATTTATACATGTTAAAGTAAATACTGATTATAGTTAATATAAGCCTTATATTAACTATAATCAGTATTTACTTTACCATGTATAAACACTAAGTATAATTATAATAAGGATACAATTAGGGCATATAAGTTATTTGAACTTTTATAATAAGGACATATAAGTCTAATTTATTGTGACACATTTTGTGTTTAAACTATATACACAATAAATTAAACTATTGTCCTAATAATAGCCACGTAATAATTCGATATTAAAAATAGGAGCCGTGGCTCTTATTTGGTTAAATAAATGGTTATTATTGAGACCTATTTGAAATCTGGGAGTTTAGGTTATATTGATGCTTCTGCCTATCGTATATTGACGAACAAAACAGTTTACATAATAATATTAAAGTACACAACAGATCAAAATAAACCAAAAAGACATACTTGAAAGAATATTGCGTTAAAATATGTCTCAAAGTTGCATGAAAAAACCAAAAATCACTTTTTACGGCATAAAATATTCACTTAAATTAACCTTGAGAAAAATAAGATTTCCATAAAATCAAGACTGAAAAAAACATTTATAAAAGTTAGATTAAAACAGAGATATATTAAAGAAACAGAAAAGTATAATCAACAACCAGATAAATGTTCCGCCAAATAAATAAATGCAATAAAAGCGGACCCAAATTTGGCTCTTAATAAGACCCGGCCATTATTAGGGCTCTTTGCCCTAAATCTTGAAATTTTTTTTTACTTATTTTTATCATTCCTTAAAAAAAAAATTTTTTAAGGAAATTTTACCCTCTTCGATTTAAAATTTAGCGGTAAATTTTGAATCAAACTTTACCGGAAAACTTACATCACAACACCTTTTCAAGATGTAATTAAGAACTTAAAAGCTGTAACTAAGAAAAGTAAGATGAAATTAAGAAATGCAACATGTAGTTTAGAAGTCTGAATATGTAGTTAAGAAACACAACACGTAATTAAAAAATTTTAAAATGTTATTGAGAAACCCAACATGTAAATAAGAAATCGCAATATGTAATTTGAAAAACAAAAGTTGTTATAAAGATATTGTAATATATAAACGAGAATACATTATTTGTAATTGCGAATTCAATATAAGCTTAAAGGTTATTATAAAAGATCTTCTTGTACATGCATTTTAATAAGTTAATAATATCCCAGTGAAAAAGCGCACATCGGATACGCGTGGATTTTTTCCATATGTAACCCATGCGGGGATTATTATTTTGTCCTGTGTGGGTTTCATACGGTAAATCCCATATGGGATACGCGTGGGCTTATACCATATGTAACCCATTTGGGGATTATTATTTTGTCCCATGTGGGTTTCGTATGTTAAATCCCACATGGGTTTTATATGGTAAATCCTACATTGGATATAGGTGGAAAATACTACATGTTATAGATCTTAAATGCCACATATATTTTAATCCAAATGGTATAAAAGTAGTCAATACCAGACAAATGAAAGTCCGAATGCTTCTATGATAATTTTTAAAAATCCTTTAACTTAAAAATTACTCAAATAGTAATTTAAAATTAATCATCGAAGCTTTCAGAGAGACTTAACTTAATCTGGTATTTACTTTTCCACCTATAACGTAAGTGGGATTTACCATGAACTATTATAACGAAATTAAAAAACATGTTGTAAAATGAATTTATTTTTAAAATAAATGCTATTAATAAATACATTCAAAATAAATATTGAAAATATTTTTTCTTTTGCGATTTACACGCCGTCTTTTGTCGATTGAATTAAGTAAATCGCTTCGGCTTGCATAATACCAAGGTTTTTAGTATTTTCTAACTTTCTTCAAACATTTTCTAAAAAGAATATATATATATATATATATATATATATATATATATATATATATATATATATATATATATATATATATATATATAGAGAGAGAGAGAGAGAGAGAGAGAGAGAGAGAGAGAGAGAGAGAGAGAGAGGAGTTTAATAAGGAACCTTATTAGTCAAGCAATTTTAATTATTAGCCAGGTTGAAGTCATTAATGACTACAATATTTTACAAATAATTATTTCCTAATTTATTACTTACAATGACTAACGTATTATGGGTAATGAGCTTGAACCCATGAAGAGAATCCTGAAAAAAAGTGATCAATTACGATAAGTCGTTAAACAAAAAAACAAAAACAAAAATGTAAAAACCTACTTTACAATGATGTAGACATTGGGTGCAATAGACACTGGGTGCAAAAGTATCTTTACTTTTTCTTCACACATAATATAATATTCTGAAACTAATAAACAAACATCTAAATTTCTATAAGTAAATTTATTCTTTGATCATTGTCTTCATATCCTATCTTATTTTCATATCATAACCTATTATGGTATTATTTATATAACACATCACAACGCTAACTATTATTAAATTTGTGATGTTCAAATATCATATGAATATCAATCAATCAATAAAATTTTTAGGTGTGGTTCTGGATGAAAATTTAACCTGGAGGGACCACATAGGTCTAATTGAAAATAAAATATCAAAAAATATAGGTGTTTTGTATAAAGCCAAGCAGTTTTTAAATCTATCTTGTTTAAAAAACTTATATTTTTCTTTAATTCATTGCTACTTAAATTATGCAAACGTTGCTTGGTGCAGCACAAACGCAACAAAAGTAAAAAAACTGTTTAGTAAACAAAAACAGGCTATAAGGATAATTACAAACGTAGACCGTTTCTCTCACACTCAAACATTATTTAATAAACTTAATATTCTAAATGTATATAAACTAAACCTTTACCATATTCTTATCTTCATGTTTAAACTTGATAAAAAAATATCACCAATGTTATTTAATTCACTTTTTGAAAAAATAAACCACATATACCCTACCAGATTTTCAAAAAACAATTACATTCAATCCAAAACACATTATTCAGCAACCAAATTCTCAATTGCTAACCGAGGTCCTAAGCTGTGGAATACAATATTAAATAATGAGCTGAAATCTAATTATTCTTTAAACCAGTTTAAAACAAAACTTAAGCAATTACTGATGATACATGAAAATGAATTAAAGTTCTTCTAAAAAGCTTTTTAAACTAGCAAACAAAAACAAAAATTAACCTACTAATTACTCTTTAATATTATATTTAATATTCTAAACAATAGTCTGCTATTGTAAATGTATTTCTTATCTTATAAGTTTTGAATTTACAAACGATTTTTTTAAGTTTTATTATTTGAAATACTAATTACTAAAAATATTGTAAAATTTTATAATTTCAATTTTTATTAAAAAAAGTTATTGTAAACTCTTTTTGTAATATTAATACTTATATATCATCTTATTTTACTAATCAGTTCTTAAATATAAATACTCTTTGAATTACTAAATATTTTAAACGTTATATATTTTATTTTTTGCATTTTGTTAAAACATTTTATTTGATGAATATGCATTTTTTTGGGGGGGGCCTAATGATAAGATAAATTTTGTCTTCTTCAAGCCCCAGTCATGTAAATATTTGTTTTTATAAATTACGAGTGTAAATTATTTTCAATCGGCAAATACAATAATAAAAAAAAAAAAAAAAAAAAAAAAAAAAAAAATATTCTCTAACATGTTCATATGATATTTGAATATAGTTCTTGAGTATATTATCTGCAAACAATTAACTGATGCAAGTTCAAATGTTGTCAAAAACCAAGCATGCATGCATGGGACACGTCAGTGTCCCACAAAGAAATGCAGGTCACAAATTTCCATACGGATACCACAGGGGAAAATCCGTCCCACGTAAATCCCATCTTCCCCCCCCCCCCCTCCCCGTATATGAGATGGGGGCAGGTGGACAATTATAAAAGTAAGGAAACACTTAATTAAATAAAATAATAAAATGTTGCGTAGGTAGGTTAAAAGCATAGGTACTTTTAGGGAAATGGTGGGTACTCAAAAAGCTTATAGAAAAAAAACGGGGGAGGGGAGGATCGAAATTAAAGCGTACGTACTTTATCGACGACTAGTTATTTTTTAGCATTGATTACTCAATTATGTCTTTTTTTAATTTCAACAAAGGCATTGTTTCCCAATTACGCATTTGTATTCGTATAAAACCGACTCAGGGACTAATTAACTGCTCTTTCGCAACTTCGGGTAAGTTATGATTACAAAGAAAAAGATTATAAAGGAAATGATTATAAAGAAAACGATTATAAAGAAAATGATTATAAAGAAAATGATTATAAAGAAAATGGTTTTAAAGAAAATGATTATAAAGAAATGATTATAAAGAAAGGAACAGGGAGAAACTGTTATTGAGTTAAACTAACGACAAGTTTACAGTAAAACTTAGTTCAAAAATGACATCTTTTTATTAACCGACTCATTCAAAACAAATCAACTTTTGCAATAACAAGCTCTTTCATTAAAATTTAAGATTTGGTTATTTAATGTTAACATGTTAGCAAAAGTTTATTATTACGTTATTAAAATAATTATTTAACAAATATAATAAAGAGAGTTGTTAAAATCAATGTAAAAAAAATGTTTACATTATTAATAGTTAATTGAAAGTTGATATTAATATTTCTGCATAATATTAAACATTAGCATTATTCAAAAGCATAGGACGTAACCGGTTTCTTTGTTCATCTTGTATAATTTGATCCACAAGCAAATTTGTACATGATTTTATGAAAAATTTATCCGTTAATTGTGTTATGTAAGTATTACTTTTATGTCTTGGTGCTTTTCCATAACTCGCATTATTTGAAACTTGATTTGATGGAATTAATGTTGTTTTAGATGAATGGCATCTTGCGATAACAAACTAACTTGTTGCATCTGTGGTGTAAATATTTTTTTAATAAAATTTTTTGCTCGAATTATTAAACCAAGACGTTGGGTTATATCTTCGACAAATTCAAATTTTTTATATCAAAAACCAAGATAAGTAGCTGCCACAAAAATATCATTAGTTAAAATATAACTTAGGCAACTTTTTAAAGAATTTAGTAACTGAAACTTTAGTGCTTCCATTAGATCTGTAGAGAATTCCATATTAGTTATTTTACTTTTCAACAAAATGTAAACAGCTGGAAATAATACAGAAACTGTAGGATAATTTCGACTACTTTTAGTGATTCAAACAAATTGCAAAAATCATTCATTATTATAAACTTGTCATCTGAAGGCACATATAGAAAAATGCATTCAGCGCAATTTTCATATTTCATAGATAATAAAGAGCCTTTATTTGAAAAAATTAAATCAAGCATATCATATGTTGAATTCCATCTTGTTTTAACATCTTGCACTAATTTTATCTTTACGTCATTTTGCAATAAATCTTGTTTTTCTTTAAG
Organism: Hydra vulgaris; assembly: GCF_038396675.1. Taxonomy (NCBI): domain Eukaryota; kingdom Metazoa; phylum Cnidaria; class Hydrozoa; order Anthoathecata; family Hydridae; genus Hydra; species Hydra vulgaris. The sequence goes on from NC_088931.1 coordinate 72,584,499, forward strand.
TCTTTTCGTCAATCCTATATTTTAATTGTAATCAATATATATAAATATATATATACATATATATATATATATATATATATATATATATATATATATATATATATATATATATATATATATATATATATATATATATATATATATATATATATATATACAGGGCCGCCCACAGAATTTTTTGATGTTTCAGATATGGCACTTTCACGTATCGTGCAAACTCCAACTTTAAGTATGTTCATGTCTATGACAAATTATAATATATATATATATATATATATATATATATATATATATATATATATATATATATATATATATATATATATTCAGTTTCTGTCTCGATTATTCTTAATTCGTCATCTTTATTAAATTTTTTTATATTATGATATTTCTCCCTATAACATTATAATATTTATCTATAACAATCATAAACATAATATTAAAAATAGCTTAAAAAAATACATACCCTTACTGTTGGTATATCGTTTGATATTAAATTTCTTTAAAAAATCGACTGCGAATAAATTGATTTTATGACCAACGCAAAGAAAATATTTTAATAGAGGATCTAAATCTGTTAAAGCTTATTTCATGTTAAATACATAATCTGCAAAAGCGTATAGAGCTTAAATTAAAAAAAAAACTTTAAATAAACCATACTCTTCTCGTGATATATTTGAAAAAATTGTAGGTTTCTATAAACCTACAATGCATTTGCAATTTAATTAATTGTCTATAATTTTGTACATTATTTTCGATATTCCATTCTTGTAATATTTCTTTGATTTTTTAAGTGATGTGTGGAGATTTATGGGATTCGATCAAGTGATAGAAACCCAGAACTTGATTACAAAGACAATAATTTTTATCAACATAATGAAAAGTTGCACTTAAATAGGCTTCTTGCGAAATTGAAGTCCAAATATCGTTTGTGAGCAAACCATATAATAAATCGTTCATATCTTTTTGTACATTTATCTTTACTTTTTCATACTTAAAGCAACATAGTTATATATATATATATAATATATATATATAATAAATACTTACCCTTTTCGGAACTAAAGTATATGATATTGCTTGTCGTTGAGGCAGTTTGTAATCTTGATTAAAACTTTTAACAAAATCAATAGATATTTGCTTTGAGAAAGAAATCAAGTAATTTCTCAGTCAAAACTTCTTGTCTTTTTAATGTAAACCTATTATTAATGTAGCTATTTTCATCAACTTCTATTTCTTCATTTTTTTCCAAATCTAAATCGCAAAGGAAATCTAGTTCTTGTCTCTTGATATTACAATTTGATGGTTCAAATATTTTATGAACAGATTTTAGATGCCAAATTATGTTGCTTGTGGAATCGCCGGACCATTTTATTTTCTATTTACTATTATCCTCGGGATACTTTGTTTTACAATGTTGACATATTACAAATGTATTATTTTTTTTACGCAAATCTACATGATAGCAAACAAATGGCTTACATGCTCTAAATTTTCTTTTTCCCCCCAAAATGGGAAAGTTAATGTTGTTCAAGTTATGTTCATTATTTAACTCTTGTTCATTGAAAGACATTTTTAGTATATGTTATGAAAGTCTAGGTTTATTTATAAAAATTTACTAACTGAAACTAATCAATATCATTATACTTATGATAATTAGTATTTTAGTTACCTAGTTAATCTCGAACCTCCAAGGGACCAGAAAAAATGGTTCGACTTAACGAATGTTCGACTAGAGCGAGTTCCTGTTAAGTCGAATTTTGAGATAGTAGTTTGGCAATTTTATTAACGCTTTGCACTCAAACGGTAGCATGCAAAAAGCTTTAGCGACACAATGACTACCTTAAAATTTGATAATAAATATTAGGTCTCCGTTATTTAAATATTAGGTCGAAAATACTAGGTCTCCGTTATTGGATATGTGTATGGATGAATGTAGAATGATATAGAATGACAAAAATAAACATTATACAGAAAAAATTCTGTATAATGTTGATTTTTGTCATCTCTTGACCGCTTGTGTCATCTCAACAATTTTTTAAAATTGATGAGATGACACAAGCGGTCATCTCAATAATTTTACAGAATTGCGAAACATGTTTGGTTGATTATAGCTCCTCTGATACAGATAATTCTCGATCTGAGTGTTGAGGACAAAGTGATTTTTCCAAATCCCGCAATCTTTATTGATTTGCCTTCAGAAAATAAGGATAACCATTACAATTATACAGAAAATGAGCTAATCGATGATATTTATGAGGATTTAATCAAAGATCTTCCAAGATCAAGTAGTTCTGTTAATGAGTCGCCGTTACTAGGTACATTAAACGAGAATTTAAAAGAAGTTATACAATGTCCCATAATTAACGCTCATTTAGATGTTAAGACTAAAGATGAATTCGGTTCAATGAATTTGGTTTGTCAATGTAAAAATGGGTGTGCTACAAGACGATGCCCTTGCAAACAGTTTAGTTCTAGAACCAGAATACATACAGAGTTCTGTATGTCAAAGTTTTTGCCATCCAAATAGAACATGCGTAAATAAACCTTATTTGTACTGGTGTAGAAGAAGAGACACAAATGGTGGATATTTTTTTTTTTTTTTTTTTTTTTTTTTGTTCTTTATTACAATATTTAACACAATATTTACAAACATATCAATAAGAAAAATTACATGCAAAGAAATCGTTAAATATAAATAAATAAAAATAAAGAATAAAGATAAAGAGCGCGGGAACTCAAAGAAGACCATACAGGTCTTGTCACCGAGAACCGCTGTTGAAGAACTTTGAACTTAGTAAATATAAATAAAATAAATAAACACAAATTTTAAACTTTTCCGTTTGTGATACAAATTATTTACAAATATTACGAATTAAAATAAAAATTAAAGTAAACAAGTAAATTACAAAAAAAGATAAATTATGGCAAGCTAATTTATTGTGTAGGCGATCTCAATTTAGATTTTCTCGATTATGAAAATAATAAAAACGTCAGAAATCTTACTAATATTATATTTCAAAATGGTTTTATTCCAACAATTAATAAACCAACTCGCATAACAAAAAATAGTGCTACACTGATCGATCAAATCATAATAAACAATTTCAAAAACATAAAAGTTAAGACTGGAATTTTTGTTACTGATATATCAGACCACTTTCCGGTTTTTATAATTTCAAAAATTACGGAAAAAAAAAGAAATTAAAAAGCGAATAATTAATGATACATCCACTATGACTTTTATGAATCTGTTATCCACAACAAACTGGGAAACTATTTTAAAAACTAAAAATGCTCAGGAAGCTTATAATATTTTTCATTGCATATTTCAAGACTACTATAATGAAGCTTTCCAATTATTAGTAAATTAATCAAAACCAAATTTTTTTTTTTTTTTTTTTTTTTTTTTCTCTGTTTTAATATAATATAAGATTTTACAACTTCGTAATATAAAATTTCAATAAATAAAATAAGTAAAACAGATAGGGGCTCAAAGAAGATGAGGATGACAGTACGTTATCGCAATCTTTTCATAGAGCCCCTATAACAAGATTTCAAAAAAATATCGTAATATGTTAATGCGTAATAAAATTTCAATAAAATATCGTAATAAAACGCGTAATTCGCTAATAAAATTGATAAGCAACCAACAAAAGTAGAAATAAAACAAAAACAGATTTATGAGAAATTATTCAAAGTATGATTAACCAAAAACATTTCTTATATTTTAAAAATTTCTTTTTTTGTTAAAAACTTGAAGGAACTTAACGAATTTACCGTGCCTTTGAATCCTTTTTGAAAAGTATTCCATACTTTTGGACCTCGATATAGAATGCTGTACTCTGAATATTTGTTTATTATCCGAGGCAGTTTATATGTGTTGGACATATTCGCTCTAAGATTATAGCTATCATTTTTATTTATTTTAAACTTGTTATTAAAGCTTATAGGAGAGATATTGTGATTATAACGATACATGAAAATTAAATGCTGGTAGATATTAATTTCAAACACATTCATCATTTTCATATCTTTCATTAAGGGCTTAGCGTGTTCACGCCTATTTTTTGAGTAAATGATTCTGCAGGCATGTTTTTGTATACTATAAATTTTTTTAATCTTTGCCGCTTGAGTACTTGCCCATGAAATGTTTGCATAGCTGATGAAGCTATGAATTAGCCCAAAGTAGATTAATTTAAGACTATTTTTATTGACGTAGGAGCGAACTCGATACATCAAACCTATTATTTTGGTGATTTTTGACTGGATATATATTATATGTGGAAGCCAGGATAATTTTTCATCAACAATGATTCCTAAGAATTTTATATTGGATTGCTTATTTACTAGTTTATCATTTAGAGATAGGTTAGGCAACTTGAGAGGAAGATTTTCTTCTTGTGTTTTTTTGTGAAATAGTATATACTTTGTTTTCTCAGCGTTAAGTGAGAGTTTGTTTGCCTTAAACCAGTTGTTTACTTTACACAGTTCAATATTCATGTCTGCATATAATTTCTTGATATCATTGTTGGTGAGAAATAAGTTTGTGTCATCTGCAAACATGACCGAGTTCATTTTTAAAGATGCATTACAAAAGTCATTTATATATATTAGAAAAAGAAGTGGACCAAGAATCGATCCTTGCGGGACTCCACATATGACATTTAATACTCCAGATTGGACATTATTTACATATTGTTTTCTGTTTGTAAGATAGCTTTTAATCCAATAATAACTTTTATTTATTATTCCGTAGTGCCTTAATTTATCTAATAGAATGCAATGGTCCACTGTATCGAATGCTTTTGATAAATCAAGAAACACTCCTAAAGTAAATTTATTATTTTCAAAACCATTAGTTATTTGATTTACTATTTCAATGATTGCATGCTCTGTAGAGAGATTTTTTTGAAAGCCAAACTGATTTGGGTAAAAAAAATTGTTTTTAATGAAGTAATCATAGATTCTATTATAAACTACACGTTCGAAGAGTTTTGAAAATACAGAAAGTATTGATATAGGCCTGTAGTTTGTAATGTCAGAAAGATCATTACATTTGTATAATGGAATTACTTTTGCCAATTTAAGTACATCCGGAAATATCCCAGAATTTAATGAGAGCTTAAGTATATGAAACAGGGGTCTATTAAGACTGTGTTTGTTTGCAATAACTATATCACTAGATATCTCATCAAATCCTGGAGCCTTTTTTTTTTTTAAGGAGGCAAAGGCTGCCTCTAATTCTTCATAGCCTAATTCATAATCAAGCATGGTAACGTTATTCGTGTTTTTAAGATAGGTTTTAAAGGATACAGATGTTGGTACAATTTTATTTACAAGATTTGGACCAATATTTGTAAAATATTTATTGAATTCTTCTGAAATTAGTTTTTGACAAAATATATCGTTATTTTCAATAACAATTCGTTTAGGAAGAGAAGGTGAATTTAGTTTTTCTCTTCCCATTAAGAGATTAATGATGGACCATGTTTTTTTGCTATCAAATTTGCATTTGTTAATTTGATTACTGTAATATTTTTTTTTTGCATTTTTAATGAGATCTTGGTAAAAAAATTTATAATTTTTGTAATTTTTTTCATTATCATTGTTTCTATTTTTCAAAAATTTATTGTAAAGTTTTTGCTTTTTTTTTGAGCACTTTAATAACGATTTATCCATCCACGGATTAGCAATTGCTTTTGACTTAATTGTTATTATCTCTTTTGGACAGGTTTCATTAAAGTACTCCAAAAATGTACTTAAAAAGGCATTGTAAGCTTCATTAGTATCTTTACATTTATATACGTTGTTCCATGTTTCTTGTTTTAGTCTACTTGTTAATTTATTAGTGTTACTCAATTTTAAATTTCGTTTTTTTAAATGTATAATTTTTGAATGACAATCAGACATAGATTTAAAGTTTTTTATTTTTATGAATATCGGGAAATGATCGCTAATATCTGTCAAAAATATACCGGTTTCAAATGTCGTTTCTAAATAATTATTGATAAAAATATTGTCTATTGCTGTTGCAGAGGTTTTTGTTACTCGCGTTGGTTTATTAATAGTTGACAAGACATTAAATTTAAAAAGCATATCAAAAAAAGATTTTATTTTTGGAAATTTTGTGTTAGAAAGAGCATCAAGATTTATGTCACCAGTTATATATAATGTCTTATTTTCTTTATTTATTTTCATAATCGTATTTTTGATAAAAGTTTCGAAATTTTTTATTTTTCCACTCGGTGGACGATAAACACATCCAACTAAAATGTTTCGGTATCTTTTATTAATAATTTCAATGAAAAGGCTTTCATAATTATCATTTGAAAAGCATAGTATATTTTTTATCTTGAAAGCATATTTTTCTAAGACATAAATTCCTAATCCTCCTCCTTTTTTCCCATTTCCTCTTGATTGACTTATTAGATTATAAAATGGTAATATATAATTAGAATTTAATTCAAGAGAACTTTCTGTATCATGCCAAGTCTCTGAAATAGATATGATGTCGAACGTGTAGTTTAAAATATTTAAAAATTCTTTAAGTTTATCAAAATTTTGCTGCATGCTTCTAATGTTTATGTGTAATACAGAAAATGAGCCATCATCTGCTATTACTTTAAATTCAAAAGGATCAATATACGGTGTGTTAATTAAGTTCATTTGAGTTTCTTGAAAAATATTTATATTTTCTTCTGATAGGTTATTTATAAAGTTGTCCTCAAAAAAGTCTAAATTTAAATTGTGAAAATCTAATTTCTGTGGAAAAAGCGCTGCCATTTTTTAAAAATGTATAATTTAAAAATATTTAATATAATTAAAAACGAAAATACTCAAAACGCTTACTCGTTTACGCATGTCGGAATAACATCTGTGTTGCGGGTGTTTTCTCGAAATTCGTGAACAATCAGTTTGTTGTAAACAACTTTTGCAAAATAGCCATTTTGACGATGTATCTTCGCCTGATCAAAAAGTTCCTTTCGAATTTTTCGCGTGGTAAAACTAAAATCTTCGTTTAGAAAGATATTAGTTCCTTTTAATTTTCTTGCTCTTTCCAAAATTGTTTTTTTGTCCTCGTAATCCCGGAGCTTCAAGACAATTGTTCGCTCTCGTTTATCATTAGCTACTCCCACTCGATGAGCCCGATCAATTATAATTTCTTTTTCAATACCAAGATTATCTTTAAATAGTTGCTTTACCTTTTTTTTTGTGATTTCCCAATTCTTTTCTTCATTATTTTCAACGACCCCGTCAATTCTTAAATTGTTTCTTCTGTTACGGTCTTCAATATCAACGCTTTTTAATTTTAACTCAATATTGTCAGAAGATATTTTACCCTGCATTTTTCGTACATTTGATAAATCGTCGTGAACTTTATTAATTTTTTCCTCAACTGCTCTAGCTTTATCGTTAAATACATCGCCAACAAAATTTAATCCAGATTTCATTTCGTCGAGTTCTCGCCGAACTTCTTTAAAACTAGATTGAAAGTTATCAAACCTCTCATTTATGTTCGATAATGCTTCATGAAAAAAAGACAAAATTGTTTCTTTTTGAATATTTAGTAGCTCTCTCATCATAGCAATCGAAACTAACTCTTCTGATTTAGACATATCAACTTTTATTTAACGAATTAAAAAAAATTTCAAAAAATATTTAACTGTAAGAAAACGCGTCTGTTCACCACGATGTTCGCCACGCAAAAAAAAGAATCCCATCAGAATCCCTGGATAACGGCGGGAATAATAAAGTCATCACAAAAAAAAAAACGTTTGTACGAAAAATTTATAAAAAAAAGAACTTATAAAAATGAAACAAAATATAAAAATTACAAACGTCTTTTCGAGACAGTTATAAAGTGTTCGAAAAAACAGTATTATACCAACCAATTACATAACTGCAAAAATGATGCACAAAAAATGTGGCGCATGATCAAAGAGGTGATAGGAAAAAAATACATAAGCGCTAATGAACTTCCCAAAAAACTCATTATAAATAATTGTGAAATTACTAATGAAACGTTAATTTCTAATTCTTTCAATCATGAGTTTGTTAATACAGGCCCGAGTTTGGCTTCCAAAGTAAAAAACAGCAAAACTAGCTTCGAGTCATATTTGACCTCTAATAATGATCTCATGGAAAATAATAAGTTATCTGAACAAGAACTACTTGATGCTGTAAATTTACTAAAATCAAATAAAGGTAATGGAGTTGATGATGTAAGTAGCAATATAATAATTAAATCAATATTTTATTTAAAAACTCCGCTTTTGCACATTTTCAGTCTTTCTTTAGAACAAGGTATCTTTCCTGACAAACTAAAAGTGGCCAGGGTGATACCAGTTCTAAAATCTGGAGATGCAACTTGTGTCGCAAATTACAGACCTATTTCAATACTACCATGTTTTTCAAAAATACTAGAACATATTATGTATAAAAGATTGTACCATTTCTTAGATATTAATAACATCCTTTATAATAAACAATTCGGATTCAAAAACGCTCACTCCACTGATCAGGCAATTGCCTATCTTGTTCACGATATTCTGAAATCTTTTGGTGAAAATAAATATACTTTAGGCGTGTTTATTGATCTCAGTAAGGCTTTTGACACTGTAAATCATAATATTTTATTAACCAAACTAAAAAACTATGGTATTAAACACTCGAACTTTAAATGGTTTAAAAGCTACCTGTCAAATAGACAGCAATACATTTCTCATAATTGCAGTAAAACTAACAATATGAATATAACTTGTGGAGTACCTCAAGGCTCTATATTAGGACCGCTCTTATTTCTAATATATATCAACGACTTAAGTAAATCTTGTAATATATTAGACTCAATCTTGTTTGCAGATGATACTAATCTATTTTATGCTCACAATGACATAAAAATCTTATTTAAAACTGTAAACATAGAACTTCAATATCTTTCTAAATGGTTTAGAGCAAACAAATTATCTCTAAATGTAATAAAAACAAAATATACTTTTTTCCATCGCTATCATGAAAGAGACAAAATTCCATTAAAACTTCCAAATCTTTGTATTAACAATTATGAAATAAAAAGAGAGGTATCATTAAAATTTCTAGGCGTACTCCTGGACGAAAATGTAACTTGGAGATGTCAGATAAAATATATTGAAGGTAAAATATCAAGGAACATCGGCATGCTATATAGGGCAAAACCATTTTTAAATCTAAGTTGTTTAAAACTCTTATATTTCTCCTTTATTTATTCCTATCTTAATTACGCTAGCATTGCATGGTGTAGTACCAATAAAAATAAATTGAAAAACTCTTTAATATGCAAAAACATGCTATCAGAATTATATCCAATAAAAGCCGCTATACACCCTCTCGACCCTTATTTATTAACTTAAATATACTAAATATCTACCAAATAAATATTTACCATCTCCTAATTTTTATGTTCAAAATTAATAAAAGTATCATTCCAAAAATATTTAACCCGTTATTCAAAATAAAGGAAAACAAATATCTAACTAGATATTCAAATAACAGATATATACAGCCCAAAAGTTATTATGCAGCAACTGGTTTTTCAATTTCAATAAGAGGACCAAAGGCATGGAATAAAATACTTTCAACTGAACTTAAAACTCTAACAATGCCTAATTAAGACAAAACTAAGACTATTAATAAAGCTATTAATAAAGAATGATTTACCACAAAACTATTTCTGAAATTACATTATGATTTATCTATCAAATACATGAAAAGTATATTAATTTTAGAAAAAGACTGAGTTAAATTTATTTATATCCTAATATATATATTTTTATTGGTTTTGTTTTTTGCTAAGCCTATAGCGCTTCTAGCTAATTTTTCACTTTTTTTTTTTTTTTTTTTCTTTTATTAATAGATGTTTTATTTATTATTTTACCACTTTTGTACATTTGTTTATTTTATAAATATAACGAAGTTTCTTATTTTAAAATTAAACTTTATTTTTACGGAATTTATAAAGGGGCTTGGTGATAAGACATATTAGTCTTCTTCTCGCCCCTGCTATATTTATATTTTGTAAGTAAATTACGGAATGTATATTTTTAAACGGCAAAAAAAAAAAATAATAATAATAAATGACTACTGTACAAATAATGTCAGTGCAACTTTTAACAAAATTCAAATAATGGTGTTTAAATATAGTTTCTCACATAAATTTTAAATCAATATTGTATAAAAGTAAAATATAAATGAGTGATGACAAAACTGAGTACAATTAAAAGTATATAAAAATATTTTCAATTGAAAAAATTACTTTTTTTAGTTTTTTTTTGAACATATAATAATTCCATTCATGAGAAAAATCAAAATTTTTTTAAATTATTTGGTTCCATAAAAAAGCTCCACGAAAAGAAATGCAAAATTTACCAAAGTTTGTTTGAAACTTTGGTTGTTTAATAAAATTACCATTTCTTAAAGAATATTCATTTTTTTCTTTTAAAGAATATAAATCAAAAAAGGAAGCTGGAGATGAGTTGGTTTTATGTTAAATAAAAGTGGCCTTGAGTGAGTAAAACGATTTTTGAATTTTATAAGACGTGCAATATGCTTCTGCTGACAATAAAGTGGCTTTAATTTACTTTTATGGGTACTACCCCATGCAATATTAGCATAATTAATATGACAGTGTATAAAAGAGTAATATAGTTGAGTTAATGAATGTTTGTTTAAAACACTTCTTGCTTTATATAAAACTCCAATGCTTTTTGCAATTTTGTTGCATAAATGTCCGATGTGATTCTTCCATGATAGATTTTCATCAACAATGATACCTAAGAAATTTGTGAGAATTACTCTTTTTATTTGAATATTATCAATATGAAGAAGAGGCATATTACTTGGAAGTAAATGCTTTTTAAATTGTGGATGAAAGAAAATCCATTTAGTTTTATCAATGTTGAGTGAAAGTTTATTTGACTTGAACCAGTCTGATATTTTTGATAGTTCAATGTTCATATCATAAAAAAGTTTATTGATGTTATTATTAGATAGGAATATGTTTATATCATAAGCAAACATTATAGTTGTTAATTTTAAGACTTCATGGAGATCGTTAACATAAATCAGAAATAATAAGGGCCCTAATATAGATCCCTGTGGAACACCACAGGTTATATTTAGATAATCTTGTGAAGAAGATCCGTCGACATAGACAAATTGTTTGCGATGTTTTAAATAGCTTTTTAGTAGTTTTAAAGCATTACCGGTGATACCATATTGTTCAAGTTTTTTAAACAGTATTTCATGGTCAATTGTGTCGAAAGCCTTAGATAGGTCTATAAAGACGCCTAAAGTAAACTGTAACTTTTCGAATGAATCAGTTATACTACGAGTAAGATGAATTATTGCATGTTCAGTAGAGTTATTTCTTTTAAAACCGTATTGATTTTTGTAAAGTATATTATTAACAGCAAGATGATTAGATATTTGGTTGAACAAAATTCTTTCTAAAATTTTTGAAAAAACAGAGAGGATAGATATTGGTCGGTATGATATGGTTTTGCTCAAGTTAGAAACATAACACTTTTAGAAAATGACAAAAATGTTTTAATAAATGGGGGATGGCTAAATGACACAATCATTCATGCTGGAATGCAAATTCTTAAAAACGCTTTTCTTCATATATCAGGGTTTCAAGATCTCATTTTACAACTCACAAATAATAGAGGTCCAAAAAGATGAAGAGTTTATCCAATATTTGAATTATGATGGTATGCATTGAATAACTATAGCAAAGTTGGCTGCACTAAGGGGACTGTCAGAGTTTATGACAGTTTGCATTATAAGATGACACTGTCTTTAAAAAATCAAGTCGCTGATCTTTTGCACAACACTACTGATAAAATTAAAATTGAGTATGTAAATTTTCAATATCATTTGAGTTCACTTTTTGCACTTGATAATGCTTGTGAACTTTGCTTTTGGCAGAGAACCCATCCATCGTAAAGTATACTCAGAAAGGTATGAGAAAAAGTTTGTTAAAGTCCTTTGAAAAGTTAGAATTGGCTCAGTTTCCATTAAGCTGCAAAGAGTTTTGCAGCATATTTCAAAAGTAGAATTTCTAGATATATATTGCACTTGTAGAATGCCAAGCAACCAAAAACCAATGATACAATGTGGATTATGCAAGGAATGGTTCCATATTGAATGCATTAAATCACCAAAAACAGTAATAAACAATAATCTCTTTTGGTGTTGTGGTTGTAAATAGGTTTTATTTTGGCCTGATATATTTGTATTACCTAATCTAAAACAATTGTTATTCTTTTTACACATTAGCTTTATTTGTACTTTTTTTTTTTTTTTAAAAAAAAAAAGCGTATTTGTTACTCAACACAGTTTTTTAAGCTTCCAATAGTTCTAGAAATGTTGTACAACAGTTGTAGAACTTTCTTGTCGAACAAATGCATTTTTTTTTTGTTTCCATTTCCGGAAACAAAAAAAAAAACTATCCATTTGTTCGACAATGCACAAGTTCGAAAAACTTTGTTGTAAAACTAACGTTAAGGTGCGTAACTCACGCAAGAAAATGTTTCTATTATAAAACAGTATGCAACTGTTGTACAGCATTCATGCAACTTTTAAATACAAAGCGCTAAAGTTAAACACACATTTACAGTCATGTCTAAAGCATAAGTCTAGGTATATTTCAGACACTATAAGCAGATTTAAAAATACTTCTATTAACCTAAAATTAATATAAATTAATATATAAATGATAATAAATAAATATAAAATAAAACAACCTAAAAATAGAACCAAGAGGTCCAAGGTCGATGTCCTAAGAACCAAGATATTATACTCGATATGTATACTCGATATGTATAGAAAAATGTTTTTCAATTTTTTTTTATTCATTTAAACCTTAGAAGACAGTTAGAAAACATTTGGCAAAGCAAAAAAAAAAGCTAAGTTACAACTTAAGTGTATTACTCTGGAGACGTTAATACAAGGGGTGGGGGCATTATCACTTTTCGAAAAATTTTACCACCCACTCTAAGCTTATTAAGACCCCCCGCCCCCGTTTATCAGTTTTTACTTGTTATAAACAACAAATTTATATCTCAAAACTAAAAAAAAATTCAGTGAAAATCGGCCTTAAAGTTTTGAAAATAATTATTTCAGTCACCGATAAAAACAAAAAAAAATTAGTGCAAACAGACTTTTTAGTGTAAACAAATTGCTGACCTATTAAAACTCGATTTGTCAAAAATGAGCTTTTGATTTATTTCTTACCAAAGTATAAAAGTTTTATCATCATACTAAACTCAATTAAAACTATGATAAAACAGCTTTTAGAAAATGCGCACTTGATCGCAAATCATGCTAGAATTAAATTGTTTTAAAATTAAATTTTTTTTATTTCGGAAATTATGAAAAAATTTTCCTCCTCTTTCCTTCCGCCTTTAATTAACCCACCCATCCCCGTCCCCTAATCTATAAGATCTTGACTAAAGTCCCAACCCCCTTTTATTCCAACCCCCCTTGTTACTCTTTTCACTTTTTATATTTTAATTTAACTTATATAACTTAAATTTTAAAAACCAAAAAAAGTTGAACTGAAAAAATTATTTTCACAAATCATTAATTTTAACGATTTTTGGCTCGAAAATTTGTGCGCAAATATCAAAATAAAATCACGGTCGTTTTTTTCAAAGCGGATCAAAATTATCAAAAAAATTAATCCGGCCGGACCATAAATTTCAACGAAAATTTCGGTCCGGGATAAAAATTTTCGCTGACCAAATTCCAGCGAGAGACCTCGTGTTTATTATGGAAAATATATACACAAATAAGTATTTAGACGATGTTATAAAGATGCGGCGTTCTGGACTTTATTATCTTACAAATCTTTGAAGCGTTCTTGGAATGAATACAAATGAGTTGTAAAACATCACTGAAACTTTTATCGCGACAAGGTAATTAATGTTCCTACAATTATTTCCAAGATTTATTTTTTAGATCAAAAGTTTTTTAGCTAAAAAAATATTTAAGTGTAGGTTCTAAAAATTTTAGAAATTTTTATATAATTTTTTTCTGAAACATGTTTTATATATATATATATATATATATATATATATATATATATATATATATATATATATATATATATATATATATATATATATATATATATATATATATATATATATATATATATATATATATATATATATATATATATATATATATATATATATATATAGATATATATAACAGAAATATTTCTTTATCTTTTTATACTTGTGGCTATGATTTTTTTAATTCAATTTCAAGACCATTTTACTATTTTCTTGGAAGTTCAGCAGTTTAAAGTAAAATTTAATTTAAATATTACTTTCATCCATTTATGCTTTTTTTTTCTGTATATCTTTCAAACTTACGTAGAGGCTACTGTTTAATATCTAATGTGGATAATATTTGTACTTTTTATGGCGTTTACATTTAAAAAAAATTTTAAAATTTAAATAATTAACATTATTAGCAATGTTTAATAAACAAAATGAGGCATGGTACGTTTTACAACTAATTCTATATGGACATCTTCCAAATACAGATTTATAAATAAGTTTTAAATCCTAATTAAAGCACTAAAGTTACATTTTTAATTGAAAATTAACTGAATATAATTTAGGGTTTTTTAATGGTAAAGCCTCAATTTTTCACTTCTGATTGGATCTGGGTTAAAATTGCATCTGATGTTTTTGCAGTGTTGAGTTGTCTTTTAGTTATCACTGCTCTTGACTAAAATTATGAATAATGTCCACATTCTTTTGCTTGTATTTGATGCTTACATTGAAAAAAAAATGTTTTGTGAGCTATGGTTTGGTGTATAAATGTAAATGTAACAACATAAACCAGTAATAAGTATGTTCTATTTTGAAATTAAAGCAAGTGAAACTATAAAACTTATAGATTAGGCATTAGATCATATCATCAAAAAGTGATACCAAAATTATGATAATAGTGTAGTGGTAAGAGTTCAGGACCAGGAGATACAAAGTTCAATGCCAGGTCTTGGCCAGATAAGTAACATTGGTAAGGAAGGAAGTGTGAACTTTCTATTTAAATGATCTTCAGTAATGCTCTGTGATTAGACTTCTTGGAGTACCTTAATAACAATACACACACACAAAAATAAAAACTTTAGCGCTGATAATATAAGTAATAATAATAATAACAAATTACAACAACAAAAATGTGAGAGGTATTGTTTTGATCAAAAAAACTTAATTAAAAGTTCTTTAAACAATTAAAAATAGTCTAGAAAAGAGTACACTTTAGAATGCATAAGTTTTTCAAGAAGCTTACTAATGTTATATTTAAAAAAATAGGTCTAAAATTAGTGCATAAAAGTTTAGAGCTATTTTGAAATATTAGAATAACACAAGATAGTTTCAACATATCAAGAAATGTTACATTTATGAATGAGATGTTAAATAGTTTAGAAAGAATATTTGAAAATTCATAGTTAAAATCTATTAGAATGTTTGTGGGAGTGCTCTTTAAATCTAATAATTTTTTTGGATTCAATTTTTATTAAAAAAATGAAATTTCAGGAATGTTTGTCGGAGGTGATAGTAGGCTATAAAATTGTATATTTAAGATACTTTTGATAGTTGACGTGAGACAAATGAATATTGGATTTCATTTTGTGAGCAACATTTGTAAAAAAATCTGTTAAATTTTCAAAGATAAGAGTTGGGTCTGTAATATGTAAGTTTATATATAAGTTTATATAAGTTTCATTATCTTGTAAACAGTTTGGAGATTTATTAAAATTTTTGACATTTTATCATCAAAAATCAATGGTTTTCAGTAATGTTTGGAAACATGAGTATTTGTCACACTGTTGTAATATTACTTCTTTTTCTCTTTTTTCTATGAATACTATAATGGACCCTGCTCTAAAGAGCATCTCTAAAACTCATTATCATGTAACTCATCATTAAAGTAAGTCTTATCGTTTTACTGTGACTGTTCCTAAGTGTTCCAAACAATTTTATTCGTCTAGTTTTTTTTCTTTGAACATCAGTTCTTTGGAATTTTCTCCCTTTATCTTGTTTTCCTAATTCATATAATTTGCAATCTATTAAGTTGTTTGTTAATCATTATATTGTTCCATGAACTTTATCTTCCAGTAATTTTTAACTTTAATAGCGGTTGCTTGCAGCTTTGTTGGAAGTGAAGATGTTTAAAAAAATGCTAGGCTTCATCAAAAGTCTATGATATATCAAGAGCAATAGATAAAACTTTTCTATTATATTTCTATATATTTAAATTTTATTATTCTTGTAGTTTTTCTGGGACTCAAAGATATATGCTTAAGAATACAATAAAATATTTTCCTAATTATTAGAAAATACTTTTTTGAATTGAATAATTTTAAATATTAATATTTACATTGATAATAAAGGATAAATTTTTTTTGGTTAATTAAAGTATTTTAAATTAATTTAATATAAGTTAGTTTTTTAACACGAGTTCTGTCATTTATAATTAGTCGCTCGAGTATTAATCAAAAAAGTGCATACATCATATGGTTTTGTGTTGAATTCTCAAAAGATATCATCTATACAAGGTTTGATAATTGACTGTTTTTACAATTTTTCTATAAAGTTTTATTAATAAAAGTAATGTTTGCTTGATACTAATTTAAGTCCATTCTTATTTGTAATAATAGGTCATAAAAGTTTATTAGAGCAGGATGACTTTTTTGATGTAAAAAAGCTTGTTGACTTGAAAAAGTTATTTGATTCTCGAGTACATTTGGGTCATCACGAAGGGACCTGGAACCCTCTCACAAGACCATATATTTATGGTCAACGCTCAACGCAGCTTATTATAGACCTAAACCAGACTGTCGAGTGCTTAAATGTATTTTCTATAAGTATATTTATTCAAGCATTTTCTTTTAAAAATATGTAATGTATAAAATCTATAATAATAATAATAATGATAATAATAATATTAAATCTAAATATATTTTAGTGTGCATTAAATGTTCTTAGTCACATTGTTTACAACCAAGGAATTGTTTTATTCATCTCAACGAATCCGCGATTTGACTATCTTATTCAAAAAACAGCTCGGGACTGTGAAGAATATTTTATTACACATGGGTGGCAGAAAGGTTTGTTCACCAACTCTCCGTTGAAACTTGGTACACAGAAGCTTCCCGACCTTGTAATTGCATTTAATAATTCAAGATTCGAAAAAACGCGGGATGCAATAATAGAGGCATCTATGTGCAACATACCTGTTATCGGAATTGTTGATACAGATTGTGATCCAAGGTTAATAACTTATCCCATTCCTGCTAATGATGATACATACGATTCAGTTAGTCATTTATGCGATATATTTAAGCAAGCCATTCTGAATGCTAAATTAAAGCGCAATGAACTTAATTGATTAAATTTTATTGTTTTTATAAAAAGACTTTATGAAGCAATATATTAATGTTTAAATTGTGGGTCACTAAAAATAAGAAAATTTTTGTATGAAGTTTGCTGTTTATTAATGTTGAAAAAAAGCATAATGCATCATGAGAAGAATTTGACAGTTTAACGAAAAAATGTTTATAAAAGTATAAATAAAGATCTCTTTAAGGCTTAAGAATGGTAATGTAGAAAAAATGTTAAAGAAGGTGTAATTATAATTAATATTTTTTATAATTATGCCCTTATTAATAGTGAAAGAAAAAAAAGCAGGTATAAATTAACATCATGATCAGAAAATATTTTTCTCGTTAAAAATATAAGTATTTTCAATAAAGTTTTAAGAAAACTGAAATTTAGTAAATAAGCCTAAGAATAAAGTGGGTCAATTTCTAAAAAAAATTTAAATTTTGGTTTGGTCGTTCTCTTTTATGTGATACTAAGAACTAATTTAATTTATTCTACACTATCATTTCTTAAGCTAATTTTGAGCATCGAAATATAATTTTATCACGAATACACGTAGTTTTCAGAATTGCATAGTTATCATTACACAGTGGGCCAGGTAATAAACAAAACCGTTTTTTCGGGAAGTTGATTAAGTGCGAAGCAGATGCAAAAACTGGCATAATTGCGCTAAAAGAATTTGCGTACATTGACAGACGTGCGAAATGCCAATTTGCACTTATGTTAATATTTGCAATTTTATTTGACCCACTTAAGTCAATTTTTGTAATTCCTTTGCACATATGCTAGTTTTTGCAACTGCTTCACACTTACGCCAGTTCGCACTTGTTCAGTCGTCCCGTTTTTTTAAGAGTAACATTTTTTATATATTTTGTGTTGCTAAGTTATATACTAATTGAATTAAAAATATATCACGCTGATTTTTTATACATCAGTTTAGAATTAAAAACACCTTAATTGCAATTTAGTCTTTATGCTGAAAAAATTCACAACAAAACAGAAATCTGTCAGACAGAAAAAAATAAAATTAGACAGGCAAAGAAGAAACAATCTACGACTTGATGGACTTATAGAGAACGAATCGGAAATTTGTGAGAAAACCGAATTAAAAGTCATTAAAGTATTTAAAAACAATCTCAACATAAAAGGAGTTACTATTGAACGGGCACACAGAACAGGAAAAATAAGTTCAAAAAATCCGAGAACTATAGTAATAAAGTTATTCAATTATAAAGATAAGATTAAAATATTAAAAAACGCACACAAACTCAAAGGAACGGATATTTACATAAATGAGGATTATTCCTTTGATACAATGTAGCTGTAGTATGTATTGACCTTGAAAATGTAATAAGTTTACCAAAATCAAACATAGGAGCATTTTTTTACAAACGTAAACTCTCAGCTTATAATTTAACTGGGCATTGCTCCCTAAATAAAAAAGGTTATTGTATGCTTTGGCATGAAGGCATTTCAGGTCGTGCAGGAAATGACCTTGCAAGTAGTGTAACATGCTTGCTAGAGAAGATAATTGCTGACCACCCAGATGTTAATAAACTCATACTATGGTTTGATTCCTGCATGCCTCAAAATAGAAATAGTCACATGTCCATTGCCTTACGTGAGTTTTTGATACGTTACCCATAAATTCAGGGTAATAGAGCAAAAGTTCTGTGAATCAGGGCATTCTAGTATACAAGAGGTTGACAATATACATAGTCAAATTGATAGAGCACTAGCTCCTCTTGAAATATTTAGTCCACTTGGTTTAATCAGAGCAATTGCTAATATTCAAAAGAGAAATCCTTTTTCTGTCTAAGATTGGATTTTAAGCATTTTTCAGCTATTGCAGGCTATTTCAATTATAACCTTGTTCCCTATACCCAAATAAAGCATCTGGTTTACAGGGCTTTATTTGGGTAGAGTTTTCAGATCATATATACTACAGAAAGTCATTTACTGATGTTTGTTCAGAAGTACGAATTAAGCGTCTTCCTAACAATCCACGATCTTCATTAGCTGTGGCAAGACCTCTTGCAGTTGTACCAATGGCTTCTGTCTTAAACCAGTGTGCTCAAATTTCTAATGATAAAGCTAAGGACCTTCAAAGTATGTTCAAGTATATGCCTGCTGTAGACATTACATTTTATAATAGTATTTTAAAATAATTTATTTTAATGTCAAAGTATTTATGTTTTATGTTTATGTTATGGTGTTAAATGGGCTTCTTATTGAAATTGTTGTTTTTAATGAATTAACAGGTGTGCTTACCTTGCTAAATTTAATCTTTGAAATTCATTTCACTGTGAAATGTATTTTGGATAATATGTTCTAGGAGCTTATTTCAACCAAAGTTTTATTTTTTTGTAAAAATCTTGGTACATACTTTAGATAATTAAACTTTATAAATATTGCATTTATAAAGTTTTTCTACTAGTTAAAGTAAGATTTTATTCCAATAAAACAGAGATATGCCAAACAGTTCTTTACCTTGCTACAATATATACAATATATATACAAAATACTAATTTGTATTATATTTTTATATAAAAAATGGAGATAGAACAAAATAATATTGTATTTTATAAAATAAGTGTGTATTATACTGTTCTATCTCCAAATCAGGGTGTGGTAATTCAGATACCTGCACATTATATCTTTTGAATTATTTACTTTTAAACTGTGGTAGCAAGTATGGGAAATTAATATGAATCTAATTTGTTTACGTCTTTTATGTTTAAGTGGTGTACAGGTCCTTTTAAAACTTTGAATTCGATTTTCTCAGTTCGGAAAAACATGGAGTTAGAACAAAATAATTCTAACCTCGCGAACAGTCAACAAAGAACTGTTAAAAGTAACTGAATGGTTTAATACAAATAAATTTTTATTAAACTTAACCGAAACTAAGAATTTTTTTTTTATCGCCTTTATCAAAAAGATGAAATTCCTCTAAAGCTCCCAAATGTTAACATTGGGAATCAATTTATAAAAAGAAAACACTCAATGAAGTTTTTAGATGTTCTTCTTGACAAAAATGTCACATGGATAAACCACTTAAAATTAATTAAAAATAAATATAACAAATATGATTTAGATATGGTTTTATAAGATAAAACCATATCTAAATCATATTTGCTTAAATATATATCTACTTCTCTTTTGTTCATTGTTATCTCAATTATGCTAACATTGCTTGCTGCAGCACCAATAATAATAAAAAATTAAACAAACTATTTAACAAACAAAAACATGTCATAAGAATAATATCCAACGCAGACCGTCTATCTCATTCACAACCACTATTTAGTAATCTAAAAATTTTAAATCTTTACCAAATAAATATATATCATCATTTCATTTTTATGTATAAAATCGATAACGATACGATGCCAAATTTTTTTTTTTTTTTTTTAAAACGCTATTTAAAAAAATACAGCACAAATATCTTTCTAGACATGCAAACCATAATTATATTCAAGATAAAACTCACTTTGAAGCCACTAAGTTTTCTATCTCAGCTAAAGGCCCCTAACTATGAAGTATAGTAATTAAAAACGACATCACCCAGTGGGCACAGTACGTTTTTAAAACGTTTTTTGGACGTTTTTATTAGGTTTAAACCTTATAAAAACGTCTAAAAAATGTTTTAAAAACGTTTTAAAAACGTACCGTGCCCACTGGGCAAAACGCTCGCAAACAAATATTTTTAAATCAAAACTAAAAGAAATAATTTTTATTAATCAAAACATGAAGGACTACTTCTAGAACTATATTTATTTGCTGGCCTTTAAAATATTGTATAGTATATTTTTATTTTATTTGCAAAGGTTTAAAAACATAGTTCTTTAAAAACTTATTTTTTATTTTCTTATTATGAAAAACTAAAAATTTTTCTTTAAAATATTAAATTCTTTTCATTATATTTCCTAATTAGGAATTCTTAATCGCAATAACTGAAAACTTTTATATATAATTTTGATTTTTTTTTTCGTTTGTTTATTTTTTATTTTTGCTTTGTGTTAAATTATATTTGAAAATAAATTTTAGAATTTATCATCTTTATTTAAAAAAAAAATTTTCTTTTTTTTTTTTACATTTGACAACATTTTTAATGACAAGATTTAATGGCTATATTATTTAAGGATTATTGGGAGCTTGGCGATAAGACTATTTTGTCTTCTTCTTGCCCCCGCCATGTGTATATTTTACCAATACGAGAGTTGTAATTATTTTAAACGGCAAATTTATAATAATAATAAAAAAAATTAAAAATTAAAAAATTCAATAACTAGTTTTGCAATAAGTCAATTTTCAATTAAGTCAATTTTGATTAAGTTTATTTTTTAAATGGGAAGAAGAATTTTTAAAATAAATATATTATTGGTTCCCACTTAAATGCGCGTTCAGTTTATTTGGATAAGGCGTTGACTTCGTGAACAGAATGTCTGTGGTTCGAGACCCCCCTCTATTTGAATTTTTGTTTGTTTTTATTCACACGCATACAGAGGAATGTTAATAAAATGAAATTGTAATATTAGAAAAAATTGATTGCAAAATTTGTGTTTTAATAACATATAAAAGCATTGGGTTTTAAAAACTTGTTTCTAATTTTACTTGTTATATTTACAAAAACTTATTTTATATTAAAGTTAAAAAAATTTGGAAAAAATTGGGTGACCAGAACAGTGTACCAGAGCCAATTTTGAAAAAAAATTAATATACAATAATTAAGTATAATTTGCATAGTTTAGTGTTAGGGGTGTATTAATATTAATGCAAATGGTAAGTAGTTTGTATAACTTAATGTTAATGTTAAATTTAATAGTATATTAAGTAAGTTTGGCATGACAGCTAATATGAGGTCTGCGCTTTTCTAAACAATGGTATTTTTTGTTTTATTGCTATGGGTACCAAATTTAGCATTGCAACAAGCTATTTTACGTAATTGCAGACTTTTTGTTTTAAAGTTGTTTTTTATTTGGTTGCTACAGATACCCTATTTTGTATAGAAACAAGCTTTTTGAAGTCATAGTCCGCGAATATTAAATATAAGTGTAAATTTGATATATTGCAATAACCACCATTCATAAATTAAAGTATGGCAATCATTATCTTATAACTGAAATTCAAAAAATTTTCCAGCAAACATAAAACACTATAGTTGTAAAATACTGATAAAACACCGTAATTGTATTGACAATACAACGGTAGTTTCTTGTCTTTTTAGTAAACTATATTCCATTAGTACTTCATTAATTTAGTAACCAATTTCTTTTGCAACCTGAAAACTTGATATTGTATCGGCAGTAGATTTATATTTTTGCTTGTTATTATTAAGAGTTAAAACGTTATAAAAGTGTGTACATTTTCATAATGGCCGTAATAAACCGTAAATTCGATTATCCATTCTACTGAAAATTTATCATATTGGGCACATTGAATCAAAAATATCATACGTAAAAAGTCTTTTATATAAATCTGCCTCGTTTCTTGATATATGTTCAAGAAATAAACTTTACTTTATCACCTCACATATGCTAATAGTGTTAAGTTAATGCTCACAAAACAAAATTAATCAAGCTACAAGGCTTGCAAAACCATCCTTGTAGAGTAATTCATAATCTAAATAGAATGGATTATCGAATTAATGGTTTATTACGGTGGCACACAACTGAAAATTAGAGTTTTTTTTTTGGTAATTTAATTTTGAGATTTTTTATGATTTTAATTTTGTAATCGCTCCTACAACGTTTAAAAAAATGAAACTAGATCTAATAGAATTTAACAGATAGAAATAAAAAGGTTTACCCCTAAAATTAGCAACCATCAAACATTTAAGTCTATTTTTTAAACTTTGAATCACACTTTTTCATTAACAGAACTTTATTAATAAATAATTAGTCAATACTTGTTTAATACAATGTAATGCTAGTTTTAAACCTCATAATTTTTATGAAAAGTAAAGAAATTTTTCATAAAAAATAACGATAAAACGGGAAAAATTTGAAAAGTTTCTTGCAAGAAACTTTGCAAATCTGGAATTTTAACGGTACAGATATCGATTGACCTGTTTTATGAAATCCGCTCAACTTAAGGCGAATTAGTAAAACTTAAATCGAAGTTTTTTAAAAAAATCTCCTCTTTGACAATCTATAACTTTTTTAAAGGTTTTAAATGAAACGAAATAAATGAAATTTATTTTTTAATTTATTCTTGTTTAATACAGCTTCTTCTTTTTGTGTTTTAAACTTTTTCTTAATTTTTTTTTTTTTCTTTTTGTTTGCAGAATTTTAGACTTTTATAAAGTTTATCTTTGAACTTCTTTAAAATTTTGCTTAGTCCGTTTTTAAAATTTTGCTTAGTCCGTTTGCTTCAAATTTTTTGAATAAAACTAAAAAACGTCCTTAATTTGGACATGATTCAAAAGATCAAAAGAGCTAGAACTTTTCTAAAGTGTTAAATTTAATTCTAAATTCTATAAATTAAATTCTAAAGTCTTTTAATTTAATTAATAAAAATAAGCAAAAAAATTATATACTAGTAGTTGTAGGTCTTTTTCTTCTATTTCCTTTAGAAATATTGTAATATTATATTGTCTAAATATCTTTGCAACAAATAAAATAGTTCCACTACCGACACTAGTATAAGGGATATTGGACGGTAGTTAGACATTATTACAATAACTATTTCTATAAACAGGATTTTAGGGTTTATGAATACATTCAATAGCGCGGATTGGTAGATTGCTATTAATGTTGTTATATCCGCATGACTAATTTTGCTTTTGTTCAATCAGTTCTTTATTAAATTATTTTTAAGATTTTAGATAAGTTTTTCTCCAATAAACTCGTCATACTTCTTGTTTGGCTTCACTCGTTTCGAAACTAGACTTGAACCAAGATTTACAATGCATTTGTTAAGTTCATTCTCATTGTAGTGTGTTTATTATCACCAAACATCTTTTGAGGCATGCTAAAAGATTTTTTTTTCCTTTACCTTTGACCTGACTCAATATATGACCATGTCTTTTTTATGTCTAATTTGATTTTATTTAGCTAAATAAAGTAATACACTATTTTAGAAAGCAAAAGCTAGAGAAATAGATATTTTTATTTTTTTGCTTATGATTTAATAAGGTTACCCGTCATCCGTGGATATTTTAACACTTTGCTTTTTGCTTCAGATGTTATTATACATGCTGAGTATACATTTTTTTATAACTCCTCAAATAGTTTACCTTTTAAATTATCAAGATTTTTTTAGTAAGGTTTCTTTTAGTGATAAGGTATTTTTTGTTATCATTAATAGATACAATGCCATGTGCAATGTGAAAAGTAGGAAAATGTTCAAAAAAATCAGTAATTGAAATACCAGATTTAAAATCTGGATTTTAAAAATTGTTTGTTAAAATGGCAGAAGAGGTTTTTTGCGTAATTCGAGATTTAAAAATAGCAGGAATTCAAGTAAAGAGTTAAAAAAAAATTTATGTTGGAAAACTTTTCTTAATTAAAAGCATATATATATATATATATATATATATATATATATATATATATATATATATATATATATATATATATATACATATATATATATATATATATATATATATATATATATATATATATATATATATATATATATATATATATATATATATATATAAACATGGATGCTTTAAATTACGAAAAGTTTTTTTTTTGAGATATGCTAAATGATTTCTTTTTTTCTCTACCTTTGATTATAATAAACATGTTATATATAATGGAGAAATCAATGAAATTTCAATCATTAAAAAAGTATATTTATTTCAAAAATTTATTTACAAAATATTTTTATAATATATTTTTTAATTTATACACCCGACTATAAATTTTACTCAGTTTTATAATCTTCTGCATACTCCACATACTTTACCACAGTTTGGACACAAGTGTTCAACATCTTTTAGTCCATCGATGCAAAACGGAAGGAGGCAACATCCAAGAAAACCTCTTAAAAAATGAGATAAACAATTATGAATATTGCTGACCAAAAAAAAATCAAAAAAATTATAATAATAAATAATTGTCCGAATAACTGATATTATAAGTATAACCAGTGGGCATGCGTCGTACCCACTGCGTAGGAATCGTATTTATTTTTAGTGAAGTAATCCATAGAAGCGGCCCAATTTTTATTGATAAAATGTTTTAATAAAATATTTAACGATTGCTTTTTTAGAGATTTAAGAGTTGTTTTTTTAAAGACATTTTATTCCTAGTGGACACGCGTCGTCTGGGGGACGTCAGTCAAACGTTTTACGGACGTCGAGACGTCGTTAAGACTTCCTCCGGACGACGCATGCCCACTGGGTTATTAACTTTATTTTGTGTAATTTCAAATTTGCAGAACGTTAAAGGGTCTAATTTTTAAAACTTCATAACTTTTTTTTGTATTATATGTATAAAAAACAAAATTAATAAAAAAAGAAAAGCAAGAGCCTTACACTGATTTAATGACCTAATTCATTTATTTCATATATTGCATCTTGAGGGAGGGTTACTTTACTTATATTTATGTGAAAAATATGAAAAAAGTTGGTACGAGCCATGGGTATTTTGGCGCTAAACTTGGAGACATGGACAAGATTTAAACTTTTTTATAGGTTAAAGTCGAATCTTTTTTTCGAAAATCGAAATCTCGCAATAAGTTAATTTATCTGACATAACCCTATCATAACTCTATATGCATTAACCTAGAACACCAAATAGGTCTAGTATGTGTCTGAAACTTGTTGTGATTCATTGAATAAGGGCAGTGGTGTTTATTTTGGCTTTTAGTAAGTGCAATAGTTTAAGTAGGTGCTTATTGACTTTTTTTGTATTATTTATTTTAAAATAAATCAAAAAGTAATAACAACCAACTTCAAAATAACTTTTTATTATGGAAAGGAAATTAATTGTTATAGTTAGTTTTACTCAAAGAAATTGAAACCATGATATCGGTTTCCGGCTAAGTAGAAGATCATTTGTTGTAACATTTGTTGTTATATACAACAACAGCTAATATTAGAATATTTTTGGTAATCTTTAAAAACAAGTTTGAACAAATGATTCAGAAACCAGAAAAAAAGAAAGATTTAAAACCGGAGTCCCAAAAGGACTCCGGTTTTAAATCTTTCTTTTTTTCTGGTTTCTGGTGTCCAGGAGCTCTAGAAATATTGGATTACTAATGTGCAGATCATTAGTAATAAATAAGAAAAAAGTTCATAAGGTTTTATGACTTAAAACCTTTTTTTAATAAAAAAAGGTTTTAAAGATTTTTGTCCCTATGAGGAATTTTTTGTTTTTGTTTCTAACAATAAGTTCACTCTCTTTGTGAAATATGGATACATGTTTCACAAACAAATTAACAAATAATAAATTGTCCAAACTAACAACTGTCCAAGTAACTGATATTATAAGTACAAGAATCGTATTTATTTTTAGTGAACTAATCCATAGAAGTTATATGTAATAATAAATTCATTCTCTTTGTGAAATATGGATACGTGTTTCACAAACAAATTTGTTGGTGTTCATAATTGAATTAAAAACATTTTGTACGATACCTTTATATGCATATAAACTTATTTCATGTCTAAAGTGGGCGCTTTATAAGCGCTTAATTATTAAAAAAAAAGTTTTTGAGAAGAAAAAAATAATGATAAAAAGTATACTTAAGGTTTTTATCATAAAAAAAAGCATATATATTTTACAAATAAATAAAAAGACAAAATTGATTACCCCAAAATACAAATTAATAATGAAATGAGCCAAACAGCAACACCAGAGGTATGCATAGTTGACGTTAAAACTTGGGCACGGCAATGTTGACATACAATATGGATTGGGTATGTTGAGAAGTACAAGACATTTGTGAGGTATACTGGTGATGGTGAGTACATAGTAGTATTGTGAGGAAAATATTCTTGCTGGTTGAGAACTTCGCTCTGCTTAAGATATGGTTCGGATTGGTGTGTTTGATATGGATACGGCTGGGATTGAGCATTTTTATAACCTTAAAAAGCAACATAAACGTTATTGAAAAATCTTTAAAAAAGTAATTAAATTAACTTGTTTCAAACTAAGTCTGATCTTGATACCAATCAGGAATAGATACCGATCCTCATACCGATTAGGTACAGATACCGATCCTGATGCCAATCAGGCACAGATACCGATTTTGATTATTTAGCTTAATAATTATACGACGAGAAGGAGGAGGACGAGGTTTTAGACCTGAATTATTAGAAGTAACAGAATTCAGAGAGAGACAAATTCTCCACTATGATTTGATTACATTACAATTTTTTTATTCCTAATTTAATATAGTGTTAAAAATAAAGATAGTATATAAAAATTGTTTACCTATAAAATGCGTGAAATTTGAATTTTTATTAAAAATAAAGATAGTATATAAAAATTGTTTACCTATAAAATGCGTGAAAATTAAATTTTTTTAAATGGATTATCGTTTGAAATATAAAAATTGTTAAAATATAGGTAAAATGCTGTTTAAACTAAACAAATCTTTTTCTATTTGAACATTTAGTTTATCAAACTCTTATCAAATGTCCAATGGTCTTTAACAATTTCTTTAGTCTTAATTTATGTAGCAACATAATTGAGGTGTCTCAGAAAATGTGCCTTTTTAAAAAGAAAAACTTTACCTGCGAAGCACTTGTCCACATTGTTTCAACAGTTCTCGGCAAATGCGAGGGGCGAACCCAAAATTATGACGAGAAAATAAAAATTATCTGAAAATATTTTTAAATTAACCAATTAAAGTTTTTTTAAAATGTCAGTAAACTCTACGGGGTTTTTTTTAATGAAGGGTGTATATCGTGTACTTAAATATTCAAATCTGTACTTTGGAATTAATATGATTACTGGTTCGGTAAAATATCCAAAGAGCCAATAGAAATAATATTATGAAAAAAGCACAAGTTAAAAAGTTATAAGTAAAGTTTATGTTTTTATGCGATAATCCTAGTTAACAGTCTACCTTCTACATAAGAAAGTAATTTTGCAAAGTAAATTGATTTGTTGAAAATTTAGTTTTAGTCAACAAAGTCAACAAAATTTTTCCTATGACTCTTACTCACATGTAAGTCTTGAAATACTCCGTTATTAAGATATTTTTATTTCATATCGCTCTATTAAAAGCGACTACTTGTGAACGGTAGAACAAATAATCTGCTACCCATTTAAGTTTTATTTCTTTAATCCCAAAGAAATTAAATCTATTAAGTATTATGCTGTTTCTTAATGCACTGTTACGGAAAAAGGTGTCCGTGTTTAAAAAAACGGTGCTAGCGTTTAAAGATGTTGATAATATGAACATGAACACCTATATAGGTGTTCATGTTCTTATATTAGGTGTTGAAGATAAAATAATTCCAACTGTTTAACCAACACTAAAAGGTGATAATATTCAAAAGAAAAGGTGTCGGCGTATAACAAGACGTTAAATGCGTATGAGTTGTTATAAATAAAATGTTATTCATTTGGTGCGATAAATATTTACAATGGCTTCTCTTTGTGAGAAGTGATCAGGGAACATGTTCCCAGCCCCCCCCCCCATGTTTTTCTAAAACACCTTTTTTTTTTTTTAAAGAAATTTCAAGATATAGAGAACTTTTTTTAAGATATGACGATGGTACCCCTCCACTTGAAACCCGTGTCGTCGGCCATGTCAATTATGGTCAAAAATACTTGAATTTTTTTTGACATTTAAATAAAATATATACACACGTATACGTGTGTCTGTGTTTATATATTTTATTTTTGTATAAATTTTTTCATTTTTTTTATGTGTATATATATATTTTTTTAAATTTTGCAGTACTTGATATATATTGTATATCAAGTGCTGCAAAATTTTCCAAACTTATGGTTTGCAGTACTACAATGTATATGTAGGAGTGGATAAGTAAAATTGTGATATTTTTGTTTTATTTTTAAATATTATTCTTCTTGCATAAGTTGTAAGGTGAAACTTGTTGCAAATGCTCTTCAACATATAATGAAGAGCATTTGCAACAAGTTTTTTGAAATTTTCAAATGTACAATTATTTTTTGAGCTCAAATAACAGCATTCTTTGATTTGGTTGTCAAAAGGTTATAAACTTTCGGGATAACATAACTATTATTGATGTATTATATTAATTATAATAACTATTATTGAGTATAATGAGTTAATACACATTTAAAATTTAATCATTATTTATTCTACCTAAATGGTTTTAAAAAAAAATATTATTTAAATAACTTATTCTATAATAATAAGGATTATTTATTTTTAAGCTGAATCGTTATTGTTGTTGTTGTTTTTGCGAATTTATAAAACTCTATATTTTTATTAAATCTAAAGATAAGTTAATTAGTGTTCAATAATTGAGCAATGTAATAATGATGTGACTGCCAACTATAAATTGTAGTTTATCAAACTTAGAAATAAGTTAATAACCGCACCTTTATTTTTCACAAGTACAAATTGCAGAGTTTGTGTAACTTATATTTACTTTACTTTTTTAAGTTTAAAGACTCGTAAATATAACAAACATAATATGAGAAATCGTATATTTAATACTTTTTCTAACATCATTCTTTTGAAAGAGTATATGGAAGCAATTCATAAAGGAAACCCTGATCGCCGAACTTCAAAAAGGTTTAATATCCTAAAAATTAATATCCATAATAAAATGAATTCAAAGCATAAATAGTGCATTGATGCACCAACCATATTCACTTATGATGGAGTAGCATTTATTTTCTACTGTAATAATGGTTAGATGTAATTGGGGATTTTCATTAAATAAACTTGATGTAAAAATGTTAGTTGCTGCTTATTTAAAATTCTAATATCATACAGTATACAGTACATTTTTTTCAAAAAATATAACTGGTGATGATTGGTTTCAAATGTTATGAAGCCTTCACAGTTAACTCATAAAATTACATCAAATAAAAAAAAAAAAAAACGTGTAATTTTTTTAACTGCAGCTATAAACATAGAAGAATTAAAACTTCATTTCGAAAACATGGAACATGAACTTAAAGGATTTCCACCTTGTAATATTCGGAACAATAACGAAACCAATTTGCGTGATGACCCTGGACTTAAAAAGTTTTTATGACATTTAAATGAATGAATGTGAAAAAAATGAATTATCCTATATAGATAATTCTTCTCTGTGATATCTTGTGGATATTATTTAGGAAAAGTTATGCCACCATACACAGTTTTTAAATTATTCATTTATTATTATTTATTCATTATTACTAACGGTTAAAACAAGTTCTGAAGAATTCTCGATTTAATAGAACCAAACCTGGTTGGTTTGATATAGTCAGTTTTCAGGATTGATAAATTTGGGCGTTATTACCATACGTAATGAAACAAATTAAAAAAAGTATTAATAGACAATTTTTCCTACTATTTGAACGCTAGTGTTGTTAATGTTTGTAAAAAACACAAATGGTGATGGTAATGTCAAAAAACGACTCAAAATTAAACCAGGAAAATCTATTTTAGCGGATTATGACAGTGAAGCAGAAACTGCATCTGAAAGATAAAATAATGTTCACTTAATGTTAGACTTAGAGGATAATAGCTATTTAAATTAATTTTTGCTATATATTTATTTTTTTTTAAACTTATTTTTATTGTTTGTATTTATATTTTATATTAATCAAAATATTACATTCTTTATCAAAATTGGTACAACGTTTTTACGGTACGTATCTTAGTTCTCATGCAATGTTTATTTAAGGATATAATAAACGGAAAGGCGCGAAAGATTGAACCTCTGACCAATACAAATTAAGAGAAAGAGCTTCCATTGAGATATCGGATGTCAGCATAATTTCAAGTAAATGAAAAAGTAACATAATATATATATATATATATATATATATATATATATATATATATATATATATATATATATATATATATATATATATATATATATATATATATGTATATATATATATATATATATATATAAATATATATATATTTTGATAAAATAAGATTATATTTAAAAATGTTTCTTTATTTTTAGAGAACCGTTCATCATGCGTGAAAGGTGGATACTTATTTGTTTTAACAATTTATTTCAAGTTCGTTATTCAGCACGGCAATGTGTTTAATTGTA
Source organism: Hydra vulgaris (assembly GCF_038396675.1). Lineage (NCBI taxonomy): Eukaryota > Metazoa > Cnidaria > Hydrozoa > Anthoathecata > Hydridae > Hydra > Hydra vulgaris. Next base: position 72,616,131 of record NC_088931.1, read on the forward strand.
AAAAAAAAAAAAAAAAAACTGGTGAAGTCGTAAGAAGCCTTAACAAGTTATATGAAGTCGTATCAATTTTTAAAGTTACAAAATACAAAACAATAAAAATATGTATCATAATTTTATTTCAAATAGTTAAAATGTTTTAAGCTTATGATATTTGTTATAGCTTAACATTTACTGGTATATTTATAGTCTTAATGTGTATTTAAGCACACATATATATATTTTTTAAATATATATGTGTGCTCTTGGAACAGGACTTTAGGTTTTAACAAAATCTTATTAAAAACACGCCCATCATGAGTAAACAGAAAGATTAAGAAGGTTATGTTTACTGTTGAATATTTAAATATTTGCGTCACAAACGCGTTATTCAAACATTAGGGTAATAATGTAAAGTGAACACCTTTTTTACATGAACACCTTTTTACAGCAACACCTTTTTACAGCAACCTATAATATCACACGTCTACACCTCTTTTCTTTAACATGAACACCTTTTTCTGTAACAGTGTGTATTGAAAGCTTTCAATAAGTGTAGAAATATAGTCTCTTTAAGTTTTACGTCTACGTTTATTGATCTGTTAATTGGTTTCTGACTCCACTTGCTAGTTGGTTTCTGACTCTCTCTGCTTTCTAGCTAGTTTGAATCTCTGACTAAATCTCTAACAAAATGTATTTTTAGTTGGATACATATTTAGTATCGGACTAAAAATTATCTTTAATCTTTTATACACTTTTAATAATTTCAAAATTGAAAAATGATTCAAGATAAAGTTGATTAAATTTTTTTTTTACTATTTTATAAATTACAAATTTTAAATAATTCATAAATTAAAATTTAAAACTTGCCATTTACTGATGGTTGGTATTGAGGCGGATTTTGTTCTTCATTCACACTGGATTGTAGGTGAGGTAAGTTACCTTCTTTAAACATTTTTTAAACCATAAATTATATCCAAGTAAATATCAATAAAAGAGCCTTCCACTCAGCTGCGGCATTATGTATGCGCAACGTGCTAAAAATATTAGCGGCATTTTCGAAAACACTAGAATTCATCTCAATAAACTAATTTTTATAAGTGACGTAAATAATTATTTTATCCATTTATAAATTTTATCATGAATTTATAAATTTTGTATTACATTTACAATCAGGCCTGTTAATAAAAAATATATTTTTTAACATACTATGCTAAATTTGAATTCATCGACAGGTTTTAGATTTATTCGAAAGTTATGACCATGTAAAATTGACAACTCCATCATTTTAGGGAGGGCGGAAATTTTAAATGTTTATAACTTTTAAACTTTAAAAAATTATTTTGGTAAAAATGGTTATTTAAAAAAAAAAATTTTTTATGCAAATTCTCTTTCATACAATTGAACGCAGAATTCATTGGTAAAAAAAATCTTTTACACCTGAAGGTGCTTAATGCAACTAAGGCATGGAACAAACTCGTAAAAAAAAAAAAAAAGCCGATAATTTTAAACAAACCCAATTGGTTGTTAGTAGCAAACCGAACAACATTTTATTTATTGGTTTAATTAATGCAAACAAAGAATTCGTAAATAATAGCACAATATGAAGCTCTGTTAGTTTTGCAGGAGATTTATCCATATTATTATATGGATATATATGGATATTATTATATGAATATCTTGAAGTGTTTTTTTGACATAATTTATGATGCTAATTACAAATTAATACATTTGTGCTGGTATATTTATATAAAATATGCTACTTTTAAAAGTAGTTTGAATGAATTATGTAATATATATTTCATTTTGCGCTGTGCTAACAACAAAAAGTATTTATACATTATTGAAGCCATAATAGCTATTTCTATCGACTTAGTGTTCAAAGATATATTTATAACAATAAATTAAATGTAACTTATGTTAATTTTAAATTATTGTTATAAAAATTAAAGAAACCAAATGTCAATTAATGTTTACTATTGATATAAAAACGAAACGAATATGAAAATGAAAGTAACTTGCTAATAAAGTTTACCGCCTCTGTTTTTTAATTGTTTACGCATTCTGAATGGAATAAATTATTTTTTCAAGATGTCCGAATAAGTCTCGAGTATTTCAAAAAATGATACTAAATACCGAAAACAGTTTTTTGAATAGGTCTAAAAGTTGTGATTATTTATGCAAAATCGACTTTTGTAGAAAAATTACCACTACCATAGTTTATCTGAATCTAACGTGACATTATTGTTAAACATACTCATTTAGGTGTGGTATTGAAAATAATAACTTCAATTTTCATTAAAAAAATGGTTTTTCATGGATAATTTTCCCAAATAATGTCTGATTATAAATGTCAAGTTACATTCATTGAAACCAAACACCAATACGTGCTTTTGTGAAAAAATCGAACCATAGACTTATCTATAGCCGAGCCCCAAGGTACTTTATGTTGAAAACTACATCTTATCTAAATAAAGCTACGCTTGACGATTTTATAGTCGCATAACTTTTACCGGATTATAATAGTGGTTAAAATAATCTTTCCATATTATACCAAATATGTACTTATTGATGAAAAAACTTACATATATTGTTATTGAAAAAACTTATATTTTTGTTCAGAAAAATGTGTACCATGTTGCATTGAGTGTTTGGATTCATATAGCAGCAACCATGGCAACCGTTTTATACATTTAGTCTCTGAAAACTAAACATTCGAAGTCTAAAATCATTCTTTTTTCGACGTTTCATATTTACTATTGTATTTGGGTATAAAACTGACAAGAATACAATTATATGTTTATTGATGTAGATATATTAGCTTTCTCTAGTTATAAATATTACATCAAGAAGATACGATGAATGACTACAGCTACGAACTGTTAGCGTGTTATAAGGTGTTTACAATTTCACTATAAGGTGTTTACAAATTCGCATAAACTAATAATAGGCAAAAGCCATTTGAGAGCTATCGAAACATTTACATTGGTCAAAATGTTATTAATCAAGATAGCGTCGCTTTTCAAGAACCATTTTAGCGATTAAATTTGTGTTGTTATTTTTTAATTCAGACGATAAGTGTTTTATACTTTTTATTATTGTATTCTAACCTTTATTATTGTAACAACTTAAAAGCGAATAACAGGAAATTAAAAAAATAAGACTAAGGAAAAGGAAGTATAATGCAATCAGCATATAATTCTAAAAACACCAAATAACAACTTGATACAAATACTGGAACTTATACAACAAGAAAAAAAACTAAGAAATAATTTTTTTTTATGCTTTTTAAACAAATATATTTATTTAATTTTATTCTTTGTAAAGAATTGCTTTGAAAAACATACTACTTGTAATATGCGTCGTACAAACATTTCCTCGCATCATGATCAAACAAGACTTTTTTTTTTTTTTTTTGTTTTTCAAAGTTTTATGCAGTGGTTGTGTTTTTGAAGATCTGCTTTTTTTCTTCTCCTGATATAAAACAAAACAAACCAGAAATAAAAAATAAAGAAATTAATGTACACATTTTTACCCAGCTGGCACGCATACGTTAAGCCAAAGTATGTAAAACATCTGCGAACGTCAGCTATTGTTTCTGATACAAATCCAACGTTGATTTAATGTCAAGTCTTTAACAATCTCATCAAAGAAAAGATTAATACTGACGCATTAAAAACAGCATGCACAGTAACATCGCAAAAGATGATTGTTTTTACAATCTAAATGATTCAATGAGCATGGATCAACGTTAATCTAAATTATATAACCCAACTTTGATTCAATGTATATGGATCAATGTTAAAACAATGAATACAATCCAACTTTGCAAGTGCAAAATAATTTAACTTAAATACAACCTACTATGAATCTTAGAGCATTAAACCACAGGAAAACAAACACGATTAATGTCCATTGATGGATAAATAATACATTTAGCTAACGCCTGTGGCAAGTCGTTTGTAGCGATCATTTACATATCTAAGCATCTATATATTATTATACAACTTACATATATATTTACAAATATAATTTACATATATATTTACATTATATATATAAATATTTATTTTAAGTTTGATAATATAAAAGCTGTTTAAAAAATATTTTTTTTTAGAAAATAAGATTAATTATGTTCATTCAAAATCATATGTATATAAAATTTTAGAATTAAGATTAATTATATTCATTCGAAATCATACGTATGGAATATTTATTATATATTTTTAATCATTAAATAACTATTTACTTAATTACAAAGATAAACTTTATATTAAAATACTTTAAACTTAAAATATTTTAAATTTAAAATATTAAATTATTTTAAAATAAATAATTATTTATTTAAATACAAAGGTTTTTAAATTTATATATGAGAAGCTTACACACAAAACCAGACAAATGCATATTCAAAGTATTTTAACATATCTTGATATTTTTATTTCCTGGTTTTGAGTTGACAACATTCTTAGTGACTTGTCTATGTAAGAGCCTGCTTTTGCTTAAAAATCATTCACAAGCCAATGGAAATCATCGTCTGCTATATGCAGTACACATAATCTCGTCATTGATAAATATTGGATTTGTCAGGTTTTACATGGGAGCTCTTCATATGACATTTTTTTATTATTTAGTTTTTTCTCTTTTCTTACTTACACCATTGAAGCGTATTAAATAAAAAGTTCGTAATCTATAGAAACGCCTATTATTAGAAATTTTTTTTATGGTTTATTCAAGGTCTAAATCATGCATATTCATTAATTCGTTGATTGCTTAACTTATCCCACACACTTGCCTAATTTACCCGGCACGTTGAACAGCTCGGGAAACTTCAGGCGATATCTTCTCAAACAGTTCGAAAAATGTACTTTTTTTAACCAGTTTTTAGCAGTTTAAGCTATCTTCCCCAATGTAAGAAAATTATGCATATCCAACGCATCGTTATTAAGATCTGTTAGATCAAGGGCGTAAAATATATATTATTACATCCTTGTTTAGATTTAGTAAGAATTGTCTAACTAGAATCTAAGAATTGTCTCCGTCTTCGGGAGGTTAAATAAGTGCGAATATCATAAGTGTAAACTGGCATAAGTGCGAAGCAGCTGTCAAATTCGTCATAAATGCGAATTGTCATAAGTTCGCCAAAGTGTTTGCAAAAATTGGCATACACGGGGTTAATTTTTGTTCAAAAATCTTCTGATTGCCAGTTTGCGCGTGTTTTCACATTTACTGTCATACCCAGCTACCACAAAAACGTTCAACGAACGTTGAAGAACGTTCATAGAACGTGTTCGAACGTTCGCAACGTTCGTCGAACGTACTGAAACGTTTTGTGTTAGCTGGGTAGTAAGTGGAAACCATGTAAAAATAACAATAAATTTTTAATAGACCAATCAATATCAAAAATTTTTGCGAGTGGTTTCTATCGATACAGACATTTTGCGCTAAATTTGAATTTGATTTATAAGAAAACAAAACGTATGGATCATTGGCCTATATCTCATCCTACCATTTTTTAATTATATCTTGAGATTATACTCTCACATTAATAACATGGACACATCAATTATAATTAAACTCCTGAAAAAAGTTAAAACTAAAAATCTATATGTAAAATAATTTTTTAAACTTAAAATTTTGTAAAATACCAACATTAAACAATTTCCAAAAATTATTTAAAGAAATTATGAAATATAAGTAATCTGATTAGTAAATAAAATGAAAGGAAAATTCTTCTTAAAAAATGCTGCTATGAAAATTATTTTAAATTTGCTTGTATTTGAAGGTTCTTTTAATTTCGTTGCAGGAAGGTAAGTCGTGAAGTACAGCCTGCCAATACCTAAAATTACTACTGTCCTATCAATTTATCATACATGCTCTACTTTCATTTGATCTTTAAATTCTATTTCATAAACCTACACACACTGCAACTTGCATAGTTTGTTAAACAGCCTAGTTTTAGATATGTTGTGGATTAAATAGCTAACCTTAACGTAATCTTAAATCAATAGAACTACTATATACATCTACACCTTAATTTGTTAAAAAAAAAAAAAAAAAAAGCATAACGTTAGGAAAGGTGTCATCCTATTGATATTTTTATAACAGGTAATATTTATTAAAACTAATAGAAACAAATTACTTTCATGTTTAGAATATGCTATATTTTTATGAAGGTTATGTGAAAATATCTTGAAATAATATAAATAAAATCCAAATCTAAAAAAAAATATTAATTAATTTGAATGAATATAATTTCTGAAATCGAGATATAATCAAGATGCAAAAGGATTTTCAGAAATAAAATGAAACCAAAAAACTTTTTTTTTTTTTTGCTTGTACATTCTTTTGATATTTACTAGCACAAATATTTTAACAAAAAGCCATAAAACTGAGCAGCTTTGCAAGCCATTACATCTGTGATACCTATTTTGAAACTCACAATACATACTTGGATCATGGCTTGAACTTAATTAATCAGTTCTTTCTTTATCATTTCATGTAACATAACCAGTAATGTGAATAATTGACATTTTAACATTATCAGCAATAGAAGATTCCAGATATTGTAAGTTATCAAGAATTTTGCTGCAGTCTTTAGACAACTTGAATTGGCATAATGTACATTGATGACCAGACTTCACATTTAAATTGTCAATATCTACATTTAATTTCAAAAGTAAAGATGCATGTTTGATACACGATTTTTTAATAACTTGTTGAACACTGAGAAAATATGTATTCCAGAACCTTTTTAAAGTATATTATATCCTTATTCCATGTGATATGATGTAAATTGACTAAGAAAAACATAGTTTTGTGTAGTGTTAAGTAAATATTGACATAAACCTTCTAGCTCATAACAAGTGTGATGTATACAAGTTGCAGTATCTTTAGTTGCTACAGTTTATTTTAGCTGTTTAATCAGTTTACATTGGGGACCTGCCATTTTAATTGCCAAATCACAAAATTGTAGTATTAAATTTAAACTATTGTTGTGAGGATTATTGATAACAGCCTGCAAATAATCATTATGCCTTGTATCAGCACCAATGGCTTTTAAATTTAAAATTTTTCACCAAAAAAATGACTTTATCGGTAAATATAGCAGTGTCGTTAACATCACTATGAATCATGTAAGTATGTTGCAAAAGAGTAGCGTAAGTTTTTTCAAAAAATACTCTTAAAACCGTCAAACACACTGTCATTTAACAGTTTTGGAGAAATAGAAGTTTGATTCAGGTCAGATAACTTTAGAAAGCTTCTGGATTCTGAATTGTAAAGTCATTTTAAATGAGCCCAGTTACTCTCTTATTCTCAAATATTCCTGAGTTTTTTGAGTAAACAATAGATTAAGAATATTTTTAATGAGGTGTACAAAATCATAAACTAAATATTTTCCAGCTACTGTTAACCTGATTGACCTGATTCACATCGCATATAAAAGCTTTTACATTTGCACTGACTGAATCAATTATTTGATTGGTCAAACTAATCTGTTCAAATAAAAACTCAGATTGTAATTTTGATATTGGTATCATTTTAATTGACACCTTTGAACCCCCATTTAAACAAACAGCCACAATCCCTAACAATGTTTTAGCCAATTCCACTGGGTTATCCTTCAATCTACCAAAATAGTTCCACCATGGTAAAGTAAATTTTTTTTAACGTATATTTCATCATGTAGTATAATATCCGGAACAGAATTGAAATTGAATAAATAAACTTGTTTCCATTAACATTTGAAATTTTTGAAGTAATTCCAGTGAGTGATGAAATAGACGGAAGTTAATAATCATTTATTTCAGGTATATAAAGTTTATTTTCAATTGTTTTTGGTCCCATAACTGAAATATGTTGCACAATTTCTTCTTTTTTATTGTCCATATTTAAGGAGCCTAAAAAACGAAGTATCTTATCAAACTTAGACCAGGTGTCAACAGTTATGATTCGATTCATTGTAAAGCAAGAAGTGTTACTCTTAAAACCATAATGAAATGTTTCAAAGTAAGATTTTCGTAAGTTTTAAGTACAAAATTGGTATTCCATTAAAAAATTGCAAACATTGTTTAACAACATAGCCATCATTCATAAACGATATAACTAGATATTGGTGATCAGTGCTATTGATTGTTTTTGATGTCACAAAAAGAAGCTTTATCCTTTTTAAGAAAAATGTCTAGCTCATCATCTAATGTGCTTTTAATGCCACTTAAAGGTCTTTTGGTAGTTTTTTCAGTTGGGTTAGCAGTTGGAATCTAAAATAAAGGTACTCCCAGCCAAGCAAAAGAAGCATTTTTTGGTAGACGTTTTCTTAAACACGTTATTACTGCGGTGCGTCTTAAAGACAAAATAACCCAAAATAACGTACGAATTAACTGTAATAAACTTAATCTATTCAAATAATTGACCGATAAGACAATATACCATTGATAAATAATCAACCCAAAATAAACCAAAATAACGTAATTAAATTTAATAAATCTAATCTATTGAAATAATTGACTAAAACTTTCACTCTTATTGTTGACTTATATTGATAATAAATGGAGCAATAAAGATATCTGCAACAGTGGCTCATCGACTTTCATCCAACTATTTATAAGAAACCCAAATTAAGGGGATACTGCATATTAAAAAATCAGTCGTATAAAAAATGTTTTACTGAACATTTATTGGAAACCGGGCCCTCTTTGGTGCGCCACTTATCCGTTAATTTCTTATTTACAAGTCGTAAAGTTATAAAGTTATATTTAAAGAAGACAATCCAGTTTATTTCTGTCAAAGCATGTTTTTCTTTGCTGTTTCGTCATTGTCATTGATCGTTCAGCTGTTGGCCTTTTCCTTTGACCTGGTTTCTTACTGCCCTTGGGCATAGGAACTTTGAGTTTTCCGTCAGTTGATATTGGCATTGTGCTTGGTATCCTCGCATAGAATAACTTCTTCACTGCTTTATGTTTGTCTTCAGTTGATACCTGTGACCATTGTTGCGGAGAAATAAAATGCTGTTGATAATCTTGTGCCAGAGTGAATGATCCTGAGCCAGTAATTGCTCGCTGCAGATCCTGCAAAACAAAAAAATTAGTTTACCAATGTAGGGTATGAGGTTGTAAGTAGCATTAACATTTTTGTTGAAACGTACTTAATTCTAAATTTTTGCGATTAGTTTCATTAATGGTTGTGGTTTCCAGTTAACTTCACTTTTCAGAATATTGTTGGCTGATTCTGCATTATTGTTTGTCCAGTTATCTCGGATATTTCTGTCCAGACGAGGTTTCATCACATTTTCTTAAAGTATCGGGACTCCGATACTTAAAGAAAATGTGATAAAATGGTCTCCTTTTTTTTGTGCAGATGCTTTAGACAAACTTGATTCGTTCTTTAAATACTATCGAATCATCTGACAGCACTGCACCTTGACAACACTGCACCTTGACTTCCAAACAAACTATTCATAACTACTTGACGCATTTTTTATTGCTGACATCATAGCCTTTTCCTGATCCAAAACTAAAATTTCCAAAAATAAATTTTCAGGTTTGCATGACACTTCCTTGAGTTTATTCTGTAAATGTGTGAAAAAATGGGCGTATGCACCATCAACTGTATCACCATGCAGGAACAATGACCCAATGAAGATCGGATTCAATTGAAGATCATTGCGGACTACAACCTGCACTTCTCATAAATTAAAAGTTAGAAAAACTCCAATGATTGATGGACAACCACTTGAATACATAGTTTTCATTTGCTGTATTGTTTCTTTCAAATAAAGGATTACATTTAGAATTTTATTCTTTGTCTGCTCTAAACTCTGCACAAAGCGGTGATCATGAAGAACATAACTGACTTGTTGAATATTGTCTGCGAAGTTTCTTTGGTTTCCTGTTAATCTTAATGTCGTGTTTTTCATCTTATCATATTTATAGTTGCGTATCTGTTTGAAATTCTTTGGAGCGTCCCTTGGTTTTCTTTTTGGTTTAGCAGTAGATCCTGGTAGATCTCTCTAGGTTGTCCGGTTTTTATTTGTGAGGCAATAGAATCCATGGCTGATCTGGATGTTCGTACATATGTCGATTGTGCATTGTTGCTGTTTCCATGTGGACATGATCCAGGATGTTTTCCAACGTATTCAACCAGGCAAACATATTCTGAATTTGGCAATGTCTCTTCTTGTATTCAACGAAAGCGTCGTTTTAAATTATTGCTTGTTCTCAAACATGTATAGTATCGATGAAGCTGTATGAATTCAGATGGCTGTGGTTTATCAATGTAAGTGAACTTTTTGCTACTTTTAACAGCTTTACAATATTTTCTAGTTCTTTTTATGACATTTTTAAGGTGACCTGAAGATAGACAAATTTAAAAAGAAACTAGAGAAGATCCACTCGCTCCTGTCCATGCCCCACAGTCATCAACATGGAGCTTTGTAAATCATTTGCACGTCTGTGAATATTTTCTTTATTCTTAACAAGAAAATAGACATTTTCTTTTGGACCTTTTGGAACTGTTTCTAACATATGCTTTGAAGGATTGATCAATTTATTGATAACCTTAACAGCTTCTAAAAATTTTAGATTCTGAAGACTGTTGCTGGCATTTTGCAGTGGTAACTATATTTTGGTAACTGCATCGTCTGCTTGTTTTTGTAAATATTGCTCTATTTCATTGTCTGATATATCTGTTTCATTGAAAGTTAATAAGAGATCATTTTCATTGGCTAGTGGTGTACTGCTTCTAAAGAAAAAAATATGTTGTGGATTAATCATTATACTCTTATATCTTGTTTGTTTTCAATAAAATATATTAATTTTGTATTTTGGTTGACCTATATACGTCGTTTATAATAATTATTTATTGTGTTATTCAACCAACCTGATTCTGTCTGAAAGACTTTCATCCAAAATGATGAAGTCAACCTCACTTGCAGGTAGACGCTTGGCAAGATAGATAATATGGTTTTATACTTTTGTTTCTTCACTGGCACAAGTCCAGAGTACTGCAATTTCAGGATTTAATATTTTACTAACTCCTCGTCCATAAACAACTACATTGTAAGGATGTGCAAAATCGCAGAAACTGCAATCAGCTGGAAAAAACAGAATGAATCAGCACTGCAAGAGCAGCACTTAATGCATAAATATGTATTAGTTAATTATATCCACCAATAGACACGACATAACGCAACAACACTGAATATGTTGGTGTTTCAATTCTGGTGTCCGTGATTGTTTGTGCATATTTTTTGGATGATGAATCATAGCAATCTAAAAATAAACATTGTACATTCATATATGCAATTTATATCATAAAGCGTTCAATAATAGTCTACCTTGGTTTTCATTGTTTAAACTGTTTTTGATATAAGTTTAAGTTACTTCTCCACGATATTTATTACTTACTATTATTTATAAGAAACCAATAGAAGGGGAAGAATGACCTGGTAATACAATTTTTATTTTTATAAACCATATTTACTTAATTAATCCATATAAATAATGTCTTACTTCTGTGCTTTATTACCTCAATGGATGTGGGAACCCTGAGATTCAAATGATGATCTTCAGCACCATATAGAGCTAGTGAGACAGTTCGGAAGAGGTAGTTGCCATCACCAATTGTAGATCTTAGTGTGCATTTCTGCAGAATTTGAGGTTGACTTTTGTTGATTAGCGAAATGTGTATTAAATCTTCCAATCCTGGAATGAGATCTGATGGCCGAATTTGTGCGGTAACAATATATGTTTTCAGCAATAAAAGCTCGATCAAACATTGACTTGAAGTTGGCTTAGATTTCAATCTAAAATTCAGGTGTATAGTAGAGTTTTATAAATCTTTTTAGGGTGTCTTATCATTATGTCGCGCAGTGTAGGCCTCTTAGTATTGGCCTCTTAAATGGCTGATCTAATGATGGCCTCTTAAATGGCTGATCATGGCTGACTAAATGGCTGATCATGGCTGACTAAAAGTCACCCATGGCTACTATAATGCACGGCTGTGTATGTTACATTTAAGAGGCCAATAATAAGAGGCCTACACTGCGCGACATAATGATAAGACACCCCAAAAAGATTTATAAAACTCTACTATACATTTATATTTAAAAACTAACTTTTATTGTAAATGAAAGCAAAGAGTTTACAACACTAAACAGCATTTTAACAAATTTATTTTTAACGTACCTCGCATTTTATAAAAAAAAAAAGTTTTTTCAGTGCGACAAAAATATAAGACAATTTTACAAAAAACGTTTTATTTGCAAACCGCAGTTGTTGGCAATTAAGAGTATTTATTTGATGTAAAAACCAAAGACCATTATTTAACTGTAAACTTTTGTGAACTGTCAAAAATTTAGTTTAGGTTTTTTTTATTAAGTATAAAATAACAAATTAATTAATAATGGGTCGTGCTGCACCGTTGAGTCTAAATGAGAAAAAAAGTGCTCTCTAACTTATCGAAAATGGATCACTCTGTTAGTTACAGGGCTAAAGCTATTGGACGCAGCCGAACTGTGATTAAAAACTACGTTAATAGTCCTCATATGTATGGAATAAAAAAAAGTCCCGGGCATCCATCAACATTAAGTGACAGTGATAGGCAAAGGTTTTTGAGACAACCTTTAAATTCTTCATTAACTGTACGTCAAATTGCTGCACAAGCAGGTGTGATTGCTAATTTACGTACAGTTCAGCGAGTTATTCATAATGCTTTTCACCTTTCGCTCAAAAAACTTCAGCTAAACCACCTTTGACAACAAATCACATAAACAATCGAATAACTTTTGCAAAGGACCACAAGACAAGGAAAGAAGAGTGACAACAAGGAGTATTTTCTGACGAAAAACGATTTTGTCTTGATGGGCCGGATAGATGGAATTATTATTTTCACGATTTGCATGAAGAACCAGTACGTCAACTACGATTTGGTGTGTGATTGGGTATCATGGTTAATCAAAAATTCATTTTATTAATGGAAAAATGGAATTTTTAAGACGTGAAGCATCTGGAATAGATAGTGAAAATTTTGTTTTTTAGCAAGATAATGCTAGCGTTCATACAGCAAAGATAGTAAAGGAATATTTCAACAGCAGTAAAATTGAAACGTTGAATTCGCCAGCTTCCGCGACTTCCGCATTCAACGTGACAAGCCGTTTTTTTTTTTTTCTGAATACGTAAGAAACATAATTATTACTAATTTTTTTTTTTTTTAATTATTATTCAAAATTATTTTTTTCTTGTCGTTTTGTTTGCAAATTTTTATAAACTTCTCTATTTTTCATTTTTTTGTTTTCAATTTAATTTTTAGTCGATATATATATATATATATTTTTGTTTTCTTTATAAAATTTATATAACATAATAAATAAACATAATAAATATATATTTTTTTTTTCTTTCAGACTTTTTTTTTAATTGTAAATTTTATTTTACTATTATTGTTAATATTATCCTGTTATTATTTTCATATTTTACGTTATTATTATTTATTCATTATTGATTTCATAAAATCGACACGACGTCATAACAATATTCATGATTAAGCAAGGTAAACTTAGCTGTTCGGAACTATCCGATATTATACGTGATCAAAACTATTCAGACTTATAAAAAGAATTGAATTATTAGAATCGAAAAAAGAAACCGAAAATAGTTCAGCTACATTTTGGTCAAATCTTTATCACAAAAATAAATCTGCAGAAAAAGCTATTGTTGTAAACTCAATTACCAAAACTATATTATCTGAACAGGAAGAAAAAAAAAAGCGTGAAAAGAACATTATCGTTTATGGAATTCCAGAATCAAAAAAAATAAATGAACTTGAAAAAAACAACGACGACAAAAAAATAATTGACGAGATATTTGAGGAAATTGGTAAAGGCAATGAAAAACCTAATAAAATAATAAGATTAAAAAACAAAAAAGACTCAAAAACTCCTCCGCCCATTATTGCAGTACTTCCTGAAAACAGCGAACGTAATAAAGTTTTACTTGCCGCTAGGGAATTGCGCAAAAAGATAAAATATACAAACGTCTTCATTAATCCAGATATGACACTCGCCGAAAGGCAAATCGATTCTCAACTTAGAAAAGAAAGAAATAAGAAAAACCAAATTCTCCTTGAAAATGAACCAAACTCACCCTTTCGATGGTGCATTAGCCGCAACGAAGTCATCAAACTTAATTTCAGTAAACAAAAAATATAAAAAAACTATAAAAAATTGGATTAATTTTCAAACCATTAAAAAAGTTACTGAAATTAAATCCGTCAAAGCTATATACACAAACATCGACTCCTTCCTAAATAAACGCCACGAGCTCAAACAAATTGTAAACAATCTGAAACCCGAAATTATTTTTTTTAACAGAAACTCTGCCTAAAAATAAAAAAATTGAAGTTAATGATCTTGAGTTTGCTATTGAAAATTACTTACTACATACAAATCACAAGAATAGTTCTTGCCGAAGAGGTTTAGCAATATTTATACATAACAAACTAAAGTCATCCCTAATAAACCTAGATATATTTCCATCTGAATCGCTCAGTTGTGAAATTGCAACGAAAACTTCTAAGTTATTGTTAAGTTTATATTACAGATCACCAAATAGTAACGATGAAAACACTAACTGCATAAATCAACATATTGCCAAACTTTCAAACAAATATCCAAACATTCTTATTATAGGAGATTTTAACTACCCAGATATCATCTGGCAAAATCCAAAACAGCCTATTACAAATTCCTCTAAATCAATTAAATTTACTGAAAATATTCGCGATTCTTTTTTAACCCAACATATTTCAAATGCAACACACATCAGACAAAATCAAAATCCTTCTACAATTGACCTCTTATTTACTTCTGATGAAAACATGATCTCCTTTTTAACTCATCTAGCACCCATTGGCAAAAGTCATCATCAACTACTCTACTTTGCTGTATCGATTGAATCTATTATAAATTTACCACAATACCAATCAAAGCATTTATACACAAAAGGGAACTATGACAAAATTAATGAAGACCTTGCAAATATTAAACTCTGTCCAACATCCAACTCAGACCAACTATGGAGTATCTTTTTCAATAAACTTAAAACTACTATCAACAATAATATCCCAAAATCTAACTTTAATAATAAAAAACGCTCAAAGTGGATTGACTTTCAAATAATCAACGAACTTAACTTTAAACGAGAGAAATATCGTCAATATATATTGAACAGAAATGAAGAAACATATAATGAGTACCGCATTTCACGAAACAAAGCAAAAACTGCGTGCAGAAAAGCAATTATTGAATTTGAAAAAAAACTGGCGAGAGACATAGACCAAAATCCAAAAGCATTTTACTCGTATGTCAAATCAAAAAGAAAAAACAAAGAAGCATTCCCTGACATCCAATACAATAATATTGTTGCAACTACTGATCTAGATAAAGCTCATCTATTCAATATTTGTTTTGCTGATACTTTTTCAAACAAAAAAATAACAGCAACACCACCATTTAACCTAACATATAAAAATGTAAATCCACTAACAAACAATATTAATCTAAGTCCGGAAAATATCGAAACATACCTCAAAAGTCTAAACTCATCTAAATCACCAGGCCCTGATGCATTACACCCAATAATATTTAAGAAAACTTGCTTTCAAATGTCTAAACATCTATCTACTATTTTTAACAAAGTACTTGAGAGTGGATCAATACCCCAAATATGGAAAGACGCAACAGTTACACCCATATTCAAAAAAGGAGACAGATCAAAAGCACTTAATTATAGGCCTATCAGTATAACTTGTACTTTAATAAAAATCTTTGAAAAAATTATAAAAAATCATATTATGACACACCTGATTAAAAATAACTTATTAAGTCCACACCAATATGGATTTCGTCCAGATCATTCCTGCTTAACTAACCTTTTAACTGTAATTAATTATTGGACGTCATCACTTGATAAAAATCTTCCCATCGACAACATTTATCTTGATTTTGAAAAAGCCTTTGACAAAGTTTCACATAAATTTCTTATTTCGAAACTTAAAGCTTATGGTATAAATGGATCAATACTATATTGGATTAAAAACTTTTTGAAAAACCGTAGACAAAGAGTTGTTGTTAATGGAAATTATTCAAACTGGGTACCCGTTAAAAGTGGAGTTCCCCAAGGCTCCGTCCTTTTAGCTTTACTTTTTATTATATATGTCAACGATATCCCTGAAGTAATCAAATCAAAAGCTGCTCTTTTTGCTGACGATACCAAAATTTTCCGTTCTATTGAAAATACTCAATCTGCGCAAGAATTACAAAATGACATCGACGCTCTTGTTACATGGTCTCAAAAATGGGGAATGAAATTTAACATTGATAAATGTTCTGTAATGCACTTAGGAAACAACAACAAATCCCATACTTATAATATGCATGATCCAGAACAAAATATAAAAGTAAACATTAAAACCACAAAATGCGAACGAGATTTAGGTGTTCACATAGATTCGAACTTATTATTTTCCAAACACACAACTATTCAAGCCACACAAATAATAGGAATAATAAAAAGAACATTTACATCATATCCAGACTTATTATCCTTCAAAAAACTATTTTCAGCACTAGTCCGCCCTCACCTAGAATACTGTGGATCAATCTGTAACCCTGGACTTCTTAAAGACAAACGGCAACTAGAAAATGTGTTAAGAAGAGCTTCGAAACGAATCAATGGATTACAGGATCTACCGTATGAACAAAGATTGTTGGCATTAAATATGACAACTGTAAAATACAGGCTACTTCGTGCAGACCTAATCAACGTCTACAAATGGTGCAAAAACAACAATAGTGACAGAAGTCTTTTTGAAATAGATAGTAAATTTATTACTCGTGGTCATATATATAAACTAAAAAAACAATCTTCGCGATTAAATTTACGTATGAAATTTTTTTCTCTAAGAATAATAAATAAATGGAACTCTCTTCCTAATCACATTGTATCAGCGTTATCTTTAAAAACGTTTAAACTGCTTCTAGACAATCATCTAAAAAATGAATGGCTTCTCTATGACTAATCCACATTTTATTTTCTATTAGTTATACAAACTCTGTAATTGTCAAGTATTATATAATTAGGTTGACAGGCAGTTTATGCCTACACAATTTATTGTAAAACCTTAAATTTAAAAAAAAAAAAAAGATAATGCTAGCGTTCTTACAGCAAAGATAGTAAAGGAATATTTCAACAGCAGTAAAATTGAAACGTTGAAGTCGCCAGCTAGATCTCCAGACCTGAACATTATTGAGAATACTTGGGCACAGCTGTCACATATAGTGTTTGAAGGTGGTAAACAACATAGTTCACTGGCTGACTTGAAATCATCCATCGCATCTGCATGGGATGCAAATGACATTTCGTACACAAAAAAGTTATATGATTCTTTACCTTTTAGAATGATTGAAGTGATTCAAAAAATTGGTAAAAGTACCCACTATTGATTGTTTAAAATTGAGATGTCTTTTTATATAAATGACAATTTATATGAATTTTTTCCAAAAGTTTTTGGGGTTTTCCACTCATCTCAGTTCATCATTCATCTCAAGACAGGTTGCGTGAACCCCCTTTTTACATGTCCCACAACAAATTGTGCCATCTTCACACTCTTTAGAGCACATTACACAAGGGTATCTGACTTGATCTTTCTTCAATCAATTCATATTGAAATAAATACAAAATGAAAGTCGTACAAAGAAAGAAAAAGAGCTTCAAAAAAATACTATTTGCTCTTTGTTACACTATCCGTCAAAAAATTTAACTTTTTGTAATGATTTTAACACAAAAAATTCTCTTTGGACATTAGCATTAGCGATTTGTATAACTCTTTCGGGACATTGGTAATGTTTTAAATAAAGATAATTCCATTTGGAAATTAAATCCGCACAAAGGAATTTGCGTCGATATGCACTTAACAGCTTTTAATTAAAAGAAGCTAAAAAATTTCAGTATTTATAACTAACAAGTACTGTTATTATCTTTAATTTTTTTCTGCATCATTATATCATTTAAAATTAATCGTTGTTCAATTACGTGTTTTGTAGATCAGCAGCGCTTCCAAAGGAGCCCGTTTCCAATTGGGTGCACCTTTTTTGTTCCCATAAATGTTCAGATAAGTATTTTTTGAACCACTGAATTTTTAAAATACGGGATGCCCTTAACGCAGCACCTTCTTAATTTGGGTTCTTATAAATTGTTGCTCAAGTATTTGAATACATTAAGTTTATTACAGTTAATTCGTACGTTATTTCGCGTTATTTTGGGTTATTTCGACTTTAAGACGCACCCCTATAACTGTATCAAAATTTGGAGGCCAGTGTAATTCACAGATAATAGTATACTTGGTAACAACAAAATTAGAGTTTGGAATAGCTTTTATCTATTTTTCACGCTCAACATTATCACTTGGAATTCGATACACTGATACCTTACTAACTTCACTAGTTGAATTTTGTTTTTTTCACTTGGATAGTGTGACAAGCATACACAAATATAGTGTGACAAGCATACACACAATATTTATTTGGCATGATGATTTAATCAAAATTTTATAAATATATTGTTCGCCTTGAACTAAATTTGAAACACCATGTTTAAACTATATAAGTTAGTTAAGATTATATTATATACGATTATTTAAAAATATATAGTCCTCTCAGTCGGAAAGTTACGCGATTATACGATATTTCAATAGCGCGAAATGTTACCATCTTGGATGGGGGGAAACAAACGATTACAGTCGAGTAAATAAAGCAGGAGAATTCGTGTGTGAATTAAAGAGTTTAAAAATAGAGACTGTCTCGTATTTTGTGTACGTAAACCAATTAAGAAAAAAACGCAACTCACTTATTGCGATTAAAAAGTAAATAGAAAAGTTTTGTTTCAAAAGTATTTTCGAACAAAAAAGTTTGCATAAATTATGAAGTTTAAAAAAAGAGTTAACTTTGTAAAACGTTAAATTAAAAACATGAAACCTAAAATTTAAGAAGAGTTAATCAAAATAATATTATTTAAAACTTTACCAGACCTTCCAATCTTTTTTTTTAAAACCTTGAGATTTACACAAAAACCTGGATACACATAAAAAGTTTTTCAAAAAGAACTTTTTTTCAAACAACAAAAATTAAAATAGTGTGATAAGTTATATTTGATAAATAAAAAACTCATATTTATTCATTATGTTTATAATTACAAATTTATTTTGCTTTCTTTTTGGTTTTTAACAGCTGTTCAGGCAGTTTTGCTTTTTTTTTACAATGCTAAACAACCTTTCCAACTCAGCATTATTATGAGGAATATTATTTCTAAGGTGTCTGAAAAGATTTTTGATGGCATTAGACAGAATCGACATTTTATGGTACCTTATTTTATAAATGAGTGTTTCAAATACTTCTGTTAAACGTTTCATATTGGTACCAAAATTAGCTAAAATTGTCCTTATTCCCAATGTTTTTATTAACTCCTCGTCTCTGTCTGTTAATCTGACTGTTAATATTAAATCTTGCTATCTATTTTTGAGTCACTTCCTGATGATAGATTTTCTTCAAATTTTGCATACATACTCTTGCTTGATGACAATACTATATTCAATAATTAGTTTTGCAACAAGTCAATTTATTTAGTTAATTTTAATTAAGTTTTATATGGGACGAAGAAGAAGAATTTTAATATGCGATTAGCAAAATTTCATTAAAAATAAATTTAACCGCAATAGCTTAGTAAAATAAAATATTAATATCAGAAAAAATTGATTGCAAAATTCGTGTTTAAGTAACATATAAAAGTATTGGGTTTTAAAAATTCATTTTTAATTTTACTTATTATTCAATAATAGTCTTTAAAATCATTATTCAAAAATCTCATCAAACACCTTAGCCTTTTCAAATGCATTATCATCAAAATTATTGCCCTAACCGGGTATTCTGCCCACCATGTTAAGCTAAATTTGCTCTTATATTTTTGCTTTGACGCCATTTTTTAAAATTTGGATTTGATTTATAATATAAATAAACCCATGTTTAAAGCTTTATGTTGGTGCCGGTTTTATGATCTATCTCGTGCACTTAATTTTCATAAGTTTATGTTGTAACGACAACCTTTTTTGAGATTTATATTGTTTTAAGCGAAAGTAAATTCGAAAAAAATTAATTTGAAATTTTTAAAATTTACCGTGAGAGTTTTGGATTAACCGTAAGACCGTGAGATTAGTTATCAAACCATGAGTCTCTCGGTAAAACCTGGAGACTATTTGAAAACTTAACAAAAGAAGTGAAATTTATATGTTTGGCCCTGGTGCACATGACAATATCATCAGCATAAAGGAGATGATTTATATACATATATATATATATATATATATATATATATATATATATATATATATATATATATATATATATATATATATATATACATATATATATATATATATATATATATATATATATATATATATATATATATATATATATATATATATATATATATATATATATATATATATATATATATATTCATTATCTTTACTGTTACAGATTTTAAAAACTCTTGGACAGGCAGGCGCGAGTAGGTGTCACGTGGGAAGAGGGGTGCCATTACAAAACTTGCCGAATAAAAAAAAAAAAAAGGTGCTTGTTTTTTAAAATTTACCGACTGCCTTATCGACATTTGCCGACTGATTGTCTAAATTTACTGTCTAACTTGTCTAAAGGGTCTACATTTGCCGACTGACTTGTCGAAATGGGTCAAATTGGCCGACTAAATGAACGAAAAAATCGATGATATGGGGGGGGGTCACACCCCCATTGCTCTGGCCTTGCTCTTGGATAGTAATGACAAAATAGTTGAATTCTTTCTTTTGAAGCATATATTGGTTTTATAAGCTCCCATTTAGTTTATAATAAATGATATAAGCCGAACATATTTAAATTTTTGTTTAGCTTATATGTAAGTTTTATAAAACAGTTAACAATATCAATTTTATTACAGGCACATGGTAAAGGGTATTTTATAAAAAGCACATGATAAAATCTTTATGCTGCGGCCAAGGTAGCAGCATAGATTTTGCCTACCTACCTCTAATAATTATTATACAAAAGTATGATCTTAAAAAGGTAAATTTTTAATTAAATATATCAAGTACTACTTAAAAGAAACAATTTTGATATTTCCAATTTGTTTTTGCCTTTCCAATCCATGTTTTTGAATTAAATAAATATACACTGTATGATTGTGTCATACCTTTGTATTATATGTACACAGTCCTGTATTACAGGACTTTAGCAACAAAACATGGATTGGGTGGCCAATAAAGCTTTTTATATGCTCTAAGACAAAGCACTGTGGAGAAACTTGAAACATGAAACTTTCTGTGTTAAAATCATACCAAGCATAAATAAAAGAGTGGGCACAATTTTTTACAAAAATATCTGTTTTTTTGTGTGTAGCACTTTATATTAAATATTATTTAAGAGATATTTTCAGACGTTTTTGAGATATTGTTATTTTTTTTGTCTGTTTTTTAGAGAATATCATTATAATTAAAAAGTTCCCAGCAAACATTGATTTAGTGGATTTGCAGTGGACCTATATAGGCATTTTATAGCGGTTTCTTGGAGTTTTAGTGGCAGCTGCTATTAATGACAAGTCAATAATTTTCCAACATTTTAATGGTGGTTAATTATCGGCAGAATCTTTCTAATTGACCATTTCATTATTCATTATAGTATTGTCAGGCTTCGCGCATGCGCATGGGAGATATTAAGACATGCGTTTTTTGGACAAAAACATAACTTTTGGAACATCGCTTCCTTTTTACTTTTCAAACAAAAAGTTAGTCGTATAAAAAAAAATTATTGTAAAAGTTCCAGTCACAATTGTTTCTTCAGAAAGATAATAACTGTGTTTAAGTGTCTAAGATAGCTTGAAATAAAAGCTTGAGGAACATCAACATCAAAATCTTTCATTTTTATCATCTCTTTAACCGTACACAAATCATTATGAGCAGCAGAAACAATTTGACTTGATTGAAGAAAGTTTTTTGCATGAACTGAAGCTACATATATCTTTGAAAATTTTGTTTGAAAATTTTGTTTCTTCCTCTAGGGTTAAAAACTTTATGGTTGGTTGAGTAAGCTTCATTGCCAAAATGTATAAAGCGTCTGTCATAAATCTAGCTTCATATTCAGCAGCTGGTTTGTGTATAATAAATCCAAGAACTGCCTCCCTTTTTTCGATAAAAACAATGACATATTGACACAGATTTTTATAATCATTTCTGGGGAAAGTATGAAGTTCCAAAGCATTTTTGCAAAAAGATTAACTTTTTTTAGCCATATTTTCTAATAGAGTTCTACTAACTTCGCACCATGGAAACTTTGATAACTGATCCGTATTTTTTTGAACATTTTCATAATGCATTGGCCAAGCAGCTTTGAATCTCATATAAATAGATTTTGATGAACCTTTGCTTTTAGTTTTAGTGATTGCATTTATTGCATGTAAAATGTCATTCTTGAGAATGTTTTCTACAAAGAAGTCTTAATAAAGGTCAATTTAAAAGTTCTTCTAAAATACTTATACAACCCTTATTACAACCAGTGTTACATGCTGCTGTGTCAGCACAAATTTCAATTATAAAGCTTTCAATTCCAAACTTTTTTATAACATTATAACATGCCAATGCTTGATCATATCCTTTTCCCGATTGACATTCAGCTATGTCTAGCAGCTCATCCTGCTGTTTTCCATTTGTATTTTAATCCCAGTCTGGACTTGTAACAACAATAGCTAGAAATTCGTTTACTACAGAAATTTAGTCTTCATTTAAAGTCGTAACTTTTTTTGTATCCATGTGCAAAATAAATAACTATTTTTATTTTTTTATTTTATTTTTTCCTTAATTAATTCTGATTCGTTTACATATAAATCTTTTTTTATTTTTCTACTTTTGTCTTTGAAAGTTTTACTTCATTAAGATTGATATTTCCACATCTTAAAAATAATGCTAATAATCCTGTCTGTACTCCAACAGAAATTCCAAAACCCCCACAAAATGTTGTAGTTTTTTAAATAAGTTTATCAATATCTACTGTTACTGTCATTTTATTTCGTTTTATGTTAGTTGATTGTTTTTCAATGTCATCAAAGTAATTATATTGAAATTCTTCATTATTAAAATTTTCTAACAAAAATAACAATTAAGTTTTATTAATACAATTGCTATTTGATGAAAATTGTTTTACCTTTGAGTTTTTTGTGGCAGATTCCTCCTTTTGCTCAAACTCCTTGGCTTTCCTTTTGCGAAACCCTCTGTTGAAATAAACTTTTTAACATTGTCTATTTTGTCAATTGTTCTTGCAGTTTTTTGGTCTTCATAAAATAAAATATGGTATTCTTTTGCATCTTTTGATCAAATTCTATCTTATTCAATTATTTCATAAAGTTTTGGGTGCCCTATGTCAAACAATTCTTTTTCTAATGCCAAAAAAATATTTTCATGCTGCTTTTGTGTTTCCGTTTTTTTTGAACGATATGATACCAGTTTCTTGTGATGATATATTAATTTGGAAATATTCTCCCTAAAATAATTTAATAAATTTTCATTTGTCACTTAGCTTAAATTTTTATATCAATAATTATCAATAATTATGTAATAAACTATGAACATTATTTAAATCAATAGTTACCTAATACTTCTGCAACTGTGCGGTATACCACCCATAAGCCACGGTTTTCTAAGAGCAGAAACAACACATTTGGGCTGACATGTTTTATCATTACATAGCAGCTCGTGATTTATATCTAGAGGGCAGGAAATAATTTCGGTGTTTTTTTTTTTTTTTTTTTTTTGAAATTTAGTAATCTGCAGCAGTGATAAAAATATCTTAAAACGTCACCTTTTGTAGGCAAAGTTCTGCAATCAATTTCGTGGGTTTGTCCTAATAAAATTATTTCAGTATTTGAACGTGTTGATATTGCCATTTTAAATTTTATTAATTCCAAACGCAGCGCAGTTTCACAAAATTTATTATTTTGTTATAACTCCGCATAGGTCCGGCACAGCAAATTAAAAAAAAATTCCCTAAAAATGTACTAAATATAAAATATTCAAACCCCTAGCGAGGTCAGGAAATTTAAAATTTTTCAAAATTTTTTTTAAGGAAAGTCTTGTATGACAGCATAGAATGGGAAAATAAGTTAGCAAAGTTGTAGTTTTTCCAACCCCTAAAAACGGACCTGCGCACAGTGGGCCAGTAGGTGGACAAAATGGGAAAAATTTTAGTTGTCTAATCTTGAAAACCTATTTAATTTTAGTATCTACATATATTAGGAGAAATTTATTGATAATTTATTTATATTAAATCCCTTAGTTACCAGGACTCTAAGCATTTGAATATTGAGATAAAATAAAAAAATAAAAAAATTATAAATAAGTAATTAACATTGACATCAACGTTATGTTATATTTCAATTACATCTACGTTTTTGAAACAAAAAATTAGTACATGTTATTCTAGAGTATTTAGAGATAAGAAAAACCAATGTGTGAAATAAATTTGCCATAGCATGTTATCTCAGTTATACTTTGAAAATCACAGATCAAAAAAATAAATTTCATAAGAAACTTATTTTTTGCCGCACAATAACTAATAATTACCACAATTTGCCATGTGTTGTCTTATATTTATTTGAGCTATATGATGCTTCAATCGAGTTTTAATTGATTGCTCGTCCCCTGAAATCCCCGTTCAAATTTTATGTATGTTTTAACTTGGTTGCTATGGTACTAAATTTTGCATAGCAACAACTCATTTTTACATTAACGTTGTTTTAACAGTATTTTACTTGCGCTAAATACACAATATTGGGGGTATGTATTAAAATGAGATTCAGAATTCTTATGAGGTTAACTTTTTTTGGTTACTATGGATACCTTACTTTGCATAACATAGCAACAACATATTTTCGGTAGTTGTTAGTAATTTAATTACTAACACTGACAGTAATTTAATTACTTTTAATTTTAATTACTAACACTTGTAGTAACTTAATTACTAACAAGTATTAGTAGTCCAGGCGGCATATATATTATAACATTTTACTTTTAAATACAAAATACTTGTTACAATAATTATTTAGATATGGTTTTGTTAAACTTAGACATTCATAATTTTCTCCAAATAAACAATCTTAGTATTTCAAAACAAAATATTACTGAAGATATATTAAAATTTATTCAGCCAAAATTTGCTGATTTTAAAGACGTTGATTTTAGACATGCTGTTCAACGATTTGTTTACTTGTATAAAAAAAAGTGGAAATCTGTAAACTATACTGTGAAAAATTTTGAAAAGAAGTTTGTGAACTGGCTTAATGAATATTTAATTGTCAAAAAAAAAGACAATGAACCAACTGCAAGTAGACGTGGTCGAAAACCAGTTGCATTTGATAATAGTTCTAATAAAACTAAAAAACGGCGTGTATCTTGTTTAATTGAATCTCATTCATCCAATGAATTATTTTTTGCTGCTAATAAAAAATTTAGAGATGAATCTGTTGTTATTGCTGCCAAGAATGTTTTAAATATATCAAATACAGATAAAGCAACTAAATATTCAGCAGACGAAGCACTGGCTTTAATAATTGATGCAAGTCTGACAAAAGCTTCCTATCAATTGATTAGAAGCGGAGCCTTGGAGAAAGAATATAACATCTACCCCGCTTACAATGATGTCAGAGATGCAAAATTGAAATGTTATCCTGCAAACATAACAATGGAGGACTATTCAGCTTCAGTTCCTTTAAAAGATTTAATGACTCATACTTTGCAAAGAATCTGTGCAGTTCAGGAACCTGTGCTAAGGCACTTGATATTGAACGACAAAGCAATAAAAACAATGACACTAACGTGTAAGGCTGGTTTTGATGGTGCTACTGGCCAAAGCATTTATAAACAAGTTTTATCAGAACCCGACATTAACAGAGATTTAAAGCGTGAAGAATCATTATTTATTACTTGTCTTGTCCCATTGGATTTGACTGGATTTAACAACAGCAACGAAAAGGTGCCTATTTGGAGAAATCAAAAGTCGTCCTCCACAGCCTATTGTAGACCCATAAGATTTGCATACAAAATGGAATCCAAGGAATCTGTGATTGAAGAAGATCAGTACATTAAAAGTGAGATAGAAAGCTTGGGTATGATTTTATTAGAGGTTTGCGGATCTTCTATTGAAGTGAATTGTATTATTGAACTTACAATGATTGATGGGAAGGTTCAAACAATATTATCTGAAAAAAATAACTCATACCAATGCTGTTCAGTGTGTGGTGTCTCTCCAAAAAATATGAATAGTCTTGATATCCTTAATATAGATTATACTAACAGAGAGTTCAAATATGGTCTTTCCAGTCTTCATGCATGGATTCGATTTTTTGAGATGTTATTGCACATTGCATATAAAAAAGAAACAAGAAAGTGGCACGCAAGATCTAAAGAACACAAAGAAAAGGCATCTGTAGCTAAACAAAATATTCAGACTGATTTTATGAACAAAATAGGACTTGTTGTTGATTTCCCTAAAAGTGGTGGTTCTGGAACAAGTAATGATGGCAATACCTCAAGGCGTGCTTTTGCAGCATATGAACAAACAGCTGAAATTCTGGGTATTGACCAAAACCTTATATTCAGATTTTACATTATCCTGGTAACGCTCTCTTCAGGATATGAAATAGACTGCTTAAAGTTCAAGGATTATTGTTTTTACACTTTTAGACTATATGTGTCCCTTTATCCATGGTATTACATGGCTCAATCAGTTCACAAAGTATTGATACATGGACATGACATAATTAAAAGCCTTACATTACCCATCGGACTTATGTCAGAGGAAGCTCAAGAGGCTCAAACATCCAGAAAAGCAACAAATACTGATCTTATCAATAGACTCCTAGTTTCCAGTGATCCTGTTATTTCATCATTGCGTAAATCAACATCACACCAAACAAATCATAAAGCATTTCCTTCAGATGTTTTACAATTACTTAAACAATCTTCAAACGATATTATTGTTTTATAATTTTTTGATGTAATTTAAAATTGATAACGTTTTCTTGCACTATTTTTTGCTTTTATTATTCCTAAAACATTATTTACCTAAATACTCAATTTTTATTCAATATAGGTGGGTCAAAAATCCGATAAGATATTCAAATATCAATTTACCACTTTGTAACTAAGGAAAGTATCCGGTAACTAAGCAATATAAGAATCCATAACAACTAAATTTAAAAAATTATCACTTTTGTAAGAAGTGTGATCTCATATTGGTACTCGTGCCAAATTTAGTGAATATAGCACTTATAAAATATCTGCAGATAACAAAAGTAGGTTGTTGCTAAGCAAAATAAAGGTATCCATAGCAACGAAATAAAAAAATATTACCTTCATAAAAAGCGCAGACATCATATTAGTACTCATACTAATTTTAGTGAATATAGCTCTAATATTAAATTAGTTATGAATTTTGTCCAGTAAAAGTGCATTCTGGCCCACTGTGCTGCGTACTGTATAGAGTAAATATGCATCCGGTTGCGCGACGTAAAGGTTTTCTGCCATACTTTTACGCATGCGTTTCGGCTTTTTAAATTCAAAACAAATCCAAAATAATAAAAATTTTAAACTTGACGTTAGATGAATCTTAAAATATTGTTTAAATTTTAAAAAACATTTTTAAAGAGTTTAATATTTAGTTAAATATTAAACAAAAATATTAAATATAACAGAGGTTTTTTTTGAATCAATTTTATATAGTATAGATGCCCTCGTAATCAAGAATAATGTATATATCACATATGCAAGAATAATGTATATATCATATATACACATATGCATTGTACTTGATAACGAGGGTATCTATACTCCTTTTAAATATTGTATAAAAATTAATTCAAAAAAATAAAATGTTACATCCATAATAGGAGTTTTAATTAAATTAAATAAAGTATTGTTTGGATTCGGAACTATCGCTTTTTTTTCAAAATTCTTATTTTGTAGAAATACAAGAATGATACAACTGCACAAATATATTCCATTAAATCTTCATTTAAGAATGGTAACAATAAAAAAAGTGTCAAATAAATGTTCATCTATTAAAGCTGTAATTTTTGACATGGGTGGTGTAATAGTTCCTTCACCTTTGCCTTTGTTTAAGAAATTTGCAAAGAAACATAATTTGTCTGATGATCAAATGAATAAACTATTTTTTGATGGTGGTGATTCAAGCTTGTTAGGTCAGTTGGAAAAGGGATATATTAATTTGCAGGAATATTCATCAGTTCTCTCTGATAAAGCTAAAAAAGTTATTGGAATTCCATTAGAGGATGAAATTTTCTCAGTTTGGACAAAATCAAATGAATACCTTAAACCTTTCCCAGATGTTATATCTGCTATCAAAGAAATACGATCAGTTGGAATAAAAACTGCGTTGCTGACAAATAATGCATTCATTGAGGGTAATAGAACTGCAATGCCTCTTGATAGAAATCTATTTGATGTGGTATGTTTTTTTAAATTCCTACAAATCAATTTTTGGATGACATTTCTCATTATAAAGATATTTGGGTTCAAATTTTTAGTATTTAGGGAAAATCTCTTATATTATCAACAAATAATTGTTCAAAAATATGCCAATCTGGGTCTCAAAAAAAGCATGTTTTTATTGAGATTTCAGAAAAAATTAGTATTTTTAGTTAAAATTTATTGAAAAAAAAATTGTGAAAAAATGCTTCTAACTCTTAAAACAGTTTTGAAAAAATGTTTCTCAGCAATAATACAAAATGTTTCTCAGTAATAATGCAAAATATTTCTCAGCAATAATATAAAATGTTTCTCAGCAAAAATATAAAAAGTATTTATAAGTAAATATATTTTTTATTAAAAGCAAATATTATTTTAAAATCTCAATGAAAATATGCTTCTTTTGAGACCCAGGTTGACATACTTTTGAATAATTTTTTTTTAACAGCATTAGAGATTTTACCCCAAATGATAAAAATTTGAACACAAATATATTTACAACTTGGTGCGATGGTAGAAAATGAGTTGCATATTTAAAATCAAAATGTGAAATGTTGTACAAAATATGCTTGCCAGGACATAAAAAATTTTATGTTGGCCTGTATTATTGCTTCTTTAGATTGTAGAGTCGTGCGTTGAAGGATTGCGTAAACCAAATGTAAACATTTATAAACTAACCTTAGACAGATTATCTGTAGAACCTTCAGAAGCTGTTTTTTTAGATGACCTTGGTGAAAATCTTAAAAATGCTCGTTCTCTTGGAATAAATACAATAAAGGTTTATACAGTTAATTATTTTTCATTTCAAGTGTGTACACTATTTATTTAAATTAATGTGTAATATATAAATAACAGTTATAGTTTTTTTGTCCGCATAGGTTTCAGATCAATATTCTGCCTTAAATGAACTTCAAAAAGTTTTAAATATGACGTTTGAACACATTATCCCTGGAACAACTGATGTTAAAGAGCCTCATCAGTTACCAGTTGAATTGTTAAAAGATTTTATAGTAAGTTTCAAAATTAATAAGAAATAAAATATTAAATATGATTAAATTCATTTTTTTTTTAATTATTTATATTTAAAATTGTCTATAATTTATTTTTGGATATATTGTTTTTTTGACTTTTGTTTTAAATTTTATTTTTTCTTTAAAATTTTTTTATAATTTTTGTACAAATTATTTTTTTTTGTTGTTGTATAACTTTAATTTATATTTTATTTTTTGTATAATTTGGTATCATTTTTTAAATCATTTTTTTTTACATTTATATCATTTTTGTTTTTTAACTAAATAATTTTATCATTTTTATATTATTTGTATATTTATAAGATACAAATAATACAAATTAACTGATAAATATACAAATAAACTGATCCAGATAGTTTTTTAATTTTATTTATAGATTTCTAAATTGCATTTAAAAGATGATGGACAACCATTTTTACTAAGAAAGTTTAAACATGGTCAGTCTAATCCCACATACTATATTAAGTGTGTAGGTCAAGAAATTGTTTTAAGAAAAAAGCCAGTAAGTTTATTCTTAATAATATTATGATTATTTCTAAAGGTGCTATTTAAGTTATTAAACATATTTTGTTTACTGTAGTTAACAAAAGTTTTACTTACAAATAATGGTTTATTGTTGAA
Organism: Hydra vulgaris; assembly: GCF_038396675.1. Taxonomy (NCBI): domain Eukaryota; kingdom Metazoa; phylum Cnidaria; class Hydrozoa; order Anthoathecata; family Hydridae; genus Hydra; species Hydra vulgaris. The sequence goes on from NC_088931.1 coordinate 72,646,394, forward strand.
AGATTTGTTTAACATTAAGTTAAGTTTTTTTTGAAAACCTATAAACATAGCTCATTAAACTATGTATTTTCAAGAAAACCTAAAAACGCCACCTGCTAAATTTTATGAAAATCAGACAATTGTGAGCAATTTCAATAGACACTATATACAATTTTTTTAATATTTTGTAATTTTCTTGTCAAGTTAAGATTGGTATAAAACAGAAAGCATAAAACATTTATAGCTAGGTTGACTTATAGACAAAAGCAAAATGAGGTGCATGCATAAAAAATAAAAAGTGCAGTAAAAAAAAATATTCTGAATTAAGAAAATTAAAAATATTCTAGTCTATTAAGTTGTGTTTTTGTGGTTTTTTTAAAAACAAAATTTAATAACTTTCCTCGATTATTTAAAAATTTTGTCAAGATTAAACACAAAGAGCCATTAAGACTTTTTTTTACACAAATGGTATAAATTAATTTTTAGTATAAGTTTTATATATGTGTGTGTGTATATATATATATATATATATATATATATATATATATATATATATATATATATATATATACATATATATTAACGAAGAAAAAACAACTTTTTCTATGGTACTTTAAGTTTCATGCCTATACGGCAATCATTAGCCATTGAATACAAATTCAAAAACAAAAAAAATCGCTAAAATTTGAAATCAACTCATTTCGTTTATTTAACAAGTTATCACCTTTATATGTTAAAATAAGGAGTTTTTCGTATAAACAAAGATTGCAATTTTTTGACGAAGTGTTATAAGGATTGCAACGGACGAAGTGTTATAAGGGCTCAAGTTAACGGTCGGACAACGGCTGCCCCCTCAGACCATTCTTGAGACCTGCTAGAGAAGGGCAACAAACCATTGTTAATTTTCTGATTAAAAAAAAAATTGGATCTTGAAAATAGTACGGGGGGCATCAATGTCCGACCGTTAAATTGAGCCCTTATATATACATATATACAGGGCAGATCCAGCATTTTTTGGTCTTTGAGGTAGCTGACTTCCAGACATAGAGCAAACTCCAAACATTTATATGTTTATACTTATTTCAAATAAGGATACTTTGCAAAAAATTACAATGGTTGGAGCCTGGGAACAAATAAAGCCCCCAAATTTTTTCCCCCCTGCCCAAACGTGAGAGCAACAACTTGATGAAATATTTTTTGTATTATTTTTAACTAAACTTATATTCATCAATGAATTTTAAATTTCATAGTAAAATATTTTAGCGTTCAAAAATTATGACCATATAAAGTTTAAACCCCCCTCAATTTGAGGGGGTTGCAAAATGTATATGGTCATAATTTTTGAACACTGAGAAATTTTACTATGAAACTTAAAATTTCTTGATGAATAAAGAATATTTCATCAACTTGTTGCCCTCACGTTTGGGGCGGGGGAGCAAAAATTTTGGGGCTTTTTTTGTTCCCAGGCTCCAATCATCGCAATTTTTTGCGAAGCATTCAGCTCTACTCTGTGATTAGGTCTTCAAGATGGATATTGTACCAGGAACTTCTGAGCTTAAATCTTTGTTATTTGGTAAAGGGAATGTAAGTAGCTAACCCATGATAATTTTGGTAGACCTGTCAAGATCAGAATCAGCCAACGCCAAAATAACACACTTCAGGAAAAGACAACAAGTATAGTTGCCTTTTTAATAAAGCACTATCAACCACATAATCCTAATCCTTATTGATGATTGAGGTCATTTAATAGTGCATGTTTAACTTTTCTGAATTTCAATTATAAAGAAACAAAGTATAGGGCAAAAATAAAGTTAGCCTTTGAAACTCAAATCTTCTGAACAATTATTGATATAAATACTGATTAGTTAAAACGTATGTCTAAAAGTGCTAGGTAGATGCTGCCATACATAAGCTTTGCATTATAGTTAGCATCTGGTTGGTACAAACTAAACTAAACAATAAGTCTTCATTGGCATGAATCTTTTAACCCTGGTGAAATGACTTACAAAAAATATCTGATAACATGACCATTAGTAGGTAATTGTCTGTTAGGTAGAGGGCACAGTGGAGTTTCAGAGAGGTAGAGAGATCTTCTTGGGTTGCAATTGATCAGTGTTATAGCTCTTTTTTTGCTTTTGCTCCTTCGATTTTTCTAAAATATTCAAAAATTTGAACAAAAAATTATTCAAAATAAAATATAAAAAATAATTAAAAACTATACAAAAAAAACAACAAATAAATAAAAAAAATATATATAATTTTAACGGAGTAGAGTATTTATGTAATAAGAACCATATATGAAGAGCCCATTTGCAAAACGCGTTAAGTTTGAGTAAATTGCTTTTGATAAAATGAAGAAAAACTGAATTACTCATAGTTGCACATCAACATAAATTAATATTTTCTTTGTTTATTTTTAGGACAAAAAGAACTTTTAATTAGTCTAATGTTTATATACATGATAGGTTTCAGTCTATAGAATCTGGAAATGGAATTAACTCAAAATTTTTATTTTTGTGACTTTTGCAGATCGGCTCCTCATATAGCTATAACTATAAATAGCAGACAGTAGCAGGTGTAGGAGTCCTTTAGGTTGGGGTAAGGATAGGAGGAGGATTTGGTGGACATGGTCACATTAGCACCTTGAACAGGAATTGGTTTTGAAAGGCTGTCTACTGAAATCTGTTAAAAAACTGATTTTTAGCATTTTATTTATTATTTATGTTTAAAATCATCTTATTAAATATCTTATACAAACATGTATAAGATGTTCATAACGCTCAAAATATTGCATGGGAACTCATATTAATTATTGAAAACCAAAGGGTACCTCAGCATTAAATTTTTTTTTGTTTTTTTGGGTCACCCTAATATATATATATATATATGAAGACCTCAGTGGAAAAACCGGCGTTGTCACATTTAAAAAGTATTGAGAAAGTATTTATTGATCATTAATAAAAGTCTTTATTTAAAGCAAATGAAACTAAGCAATTTAAAAAAATATATATTATAATTATTTTATTTAAAATTTATTCAAAACAAAACATTTTGTAATTTTTTAAACAAAAATTTTTTTTTCTTTGCTTTAAATAAAGACATTTATTAATGATCAACAAATACTTTCTCAATACTTTTTAAATGTGACAACGCCGGTTTTTCCACTGAGGTCTTCATATATATATATATATATATATATATATATATATATATATATATATATATATATATATATATATATATATATATATATATATATATATATATATATATATATATATATATATATATATATATATATATATATATATATATATATATATATATATATATATATATATATATAATATATATATATATATATATATATATATATATATATATATATATATATATATATATATATATATAAATATATATATATATATATATATATATATATATTTATCAGTGATGTACACTAGCAGTCGCTCGATTTCAAATGCCACCAGAATCTTTGGAAGGGCTACTGGAAATACTATTTTGATGCAGTTTAATCGCCCGACCGGGTGACTCTATTTTTTTTTCATTATTATTATTATTTCAATAATTCTATAAGCAAAATTTATGCGCCCAAAATTAAAGATGATGACTTTTATTTAACATAATAATGGCCACTCCCTTCTGCGTACGTATGCATTATTTATTATTTAAATATTATCTTGTTGTAACATTCTAAGAGAAATGATAAATATCAAGTTGCATAATTAAAAAAAATAATACATAAAAAGTTTGCTTTTATTTAACATCTTTTTGCTACCAATCAAATTACGTTGCAAAAAATAAAAAGATTATTTTGAACAATTATCGCTCGATTTCTTTTTTCTCTCCTCGTTATTCATAATGTAATCATCATTAAATATAATTTAAAAAAATAATACGTAAAAAGTTTGCTTTTATTTAACCTCTTTTTGCTACCAATCAAATTACGTTGCAAAAAATAAAAAAATTATTTTGAACAATTATCGGTCGATTTCTTTTTTCTCTCCTCATTTGTTTGTTCATAATGTAATCATCATTAAATATAAAGTTGTGAAAGCCAGAAAAAAAAAATTTAATGTTTAAAAAAAAATTGAGTTTAGGAGAGATAGTTAAGACTTTACTGCATGAGAATTACGCAAAATGCGAATTTTGTTAAAAAATGGACGACTGAAAATATTGGCAGGCAACGGAGATTAGCTAAACTACTACTCTCAGTCGCCCGCTGGGTGACCGACCAAAATCCAAGTGTACACCACTGATATATATATATATATATATATATATATATATATATATATATATATATATATATATATATATATATATATATATATACATATATATGTATGTATATATATATATATATATATATATATATATATATATATATATATATATATAATATCAAAGTGCTGCCACGAAAATAAATTCTTATTAAAAAATTATAAAGCTCGCTACAAACCTAACTAGAAACAATAACTATATTACTCTACTTCATATATCTCTACGCAAACTAATAAATTTTTTACTAATAAATTACTCACATACACAGCTATTGCAATATATTTCATAATATTAGATATATTTTTATATCAATTTTAATTTTTTTAATATATAAATAATGCACATTATGACATAAACAAATATTTTAAGCAACATTAAACATAACTATTTCACAACTATTAGCTAACTAAAAACAAATTAATAATATTATTAGCCTAACTACTAATCAGTTTCTGTCTCGTAACGATCCAAAATACAAGTATAAACTGTAACTTCGACTAAACAAATTGTAGCAAAATTAAACTTTTACTAATTGCCTGATGATTGTGGTAACACATGAAACTCAGAGTTGCAATATTAAATTATATTATAAACATTAGCATTTAGCTAATCATTCTAGCCCTCACTCACCTAAAATGATTTAAGGGAGCAATTTATGTCTGTCGCAAAAGTATAATTTTTTCTCCCAAAAGTATAATTATCATTGTAACTAAAATAAAAAAAGCAAAGTCATTTTTATAAAAATTAATTGCATAATAAACTGTAATGCTTCTTAAAAATCACAGTTGTTGCAACAAAAAAAAAATTAAAAAAGTGTACTAATAAAAATGCAAATGTTTTTGATTAGATTGGGCTAACAAATAAATGTAAAATTATTACACTTTAAATTATATTGATAAAACATAAAATTATTTAATTGATAAAGAATAAAAATATTACACCCTAAATTATTGCATAATAATTATTACTTTATGTAATTAATTATATATTTTATATATAAATTACATTAATATATAATTCACTTTTGTTGTGGAATTTTTAATTGTTGTAATAATTCTTAAAATACAAATGTAAAAACTTTTATAGCTTGTCTAAAAAAATTTTTTCTCACGCATCAAATGATACTTGTTATGTATATATGTTTGTAACATTAATGTTACAAACATATGACTGTAACAAGTATAAAACCAAATTTTGTATTTAATAAGCAATATTTTTAATGAACAGTTAGTTCATGCAAAAAAGCTAAAAGCTCTGATCTAAATGACTGCATTCACTAAAGCTGTCCATATTTTACTGCCTGAGTCCTTGTGTATCACCTAAGGTGTTGAAGAAGAAATAATTTTCTTCACCATACTACGCATCTCTGAATAAACAAATATGCAATCTTCTGCATTGCGATCTTCTGCATTGAGGAAAGACAAGTATTTGTAAGAAGGAACAATTGGGATGGCAAAGGATGCAAAGGATGAATAATATGTTTTTTTATTCAAGCTTATCAAATTAAGCATACTGTCACTGTCTAAACCATTGATCTTACAGGCTGACCATAAACAAAATAGTATTATGTTATGTATTGTAGACTTAAGCTATGTATTATGTTATGTATCATATTATGTATTATAGACTTATTTTATGTATTAGGTTATGATAATTATGTTATGTTATGTATTATAAGTACACATAATATAATTATATGTATATATATATATATATATATATATATATATATATATATATATATATATATATATGTATATATATATATATATATATATATATATATATATATATGTATATATATATATATATACACACACACACACATATATATATATATAAATATATATATATATATATATATATATATATATATATATATATATATATATATAGATATATATACATATATATATATATATATATATATATATACATATATATATATATATATATATATATATATATATATATATATATATATATATATATATATATATATATATATATATATATATATATATATATACACACACACACACACATATATAATTATATTATATGTATAATTATAATTGTATTATTTTAAGAAAAGATAAATCATTATTTGTCTTTTTTGTTGTAAAATACAAACTGTCGGTGAAATATTAAATATTGATAAAGTATTTAAAAAGTGTTTCAAATTTGCTTAATGCTTTATTATTTTCTTCAGTTAAATTCTCATTTTCAATAAATATTTTATTTTTTTAAAAAAGATTTTTTGTTTTTGTTTTGCTTTACTAATTTTATATTATTTATTTAGCCAGGAAAGCTGCTACCTTCTGCTCATTCAATTGAGAGAGAATATAAGTAATACTTTATTATATGTTTTTTATATAACAATTGATTAAATCCTTAATATATGCATTATATTTTCATAGGGTGATGAAAGCTTTAAATGAATTTGGTGTACCTGTTCCTAAAATGCTTTGTTTGTGTGAAGATTCTAGGTTTAATTTAGTGTTTTTAGATATTTTAAGTAAACAATATGATTTTATTTATAGTTTTTCAGTAATATTATTTTTTAATAACTTTTTATTGATAATTTGAAAAGAAGAAGAAAAAATAACATTATTTATTTTTTGTTTAATTTTTTGTTTGTTTGTTATCATTTGTTATCATTTGTTAGTAAAAAAGCATTAAATGGAAGGAATATTTTTAAAATTTCTCACAAAATTTTTTTTCCTGCTTTTTACTCTAGTATAATTGGCACATCTTTCTTTTTAATGGACTATGTACATGGTAGGGTGTTTAAAGACATTGCAAATGTTTCTCCTATTGAAAGAACTAATGTATACAACTCTTTAGTTGAAGTATTACAGCAGATACATTCTGTTGACATTGAAAGATCTGGACTTACAGATTTTGGAAAAAAAGGTAACTAATTAAGTCAAAATTCATTATTTTATCCAATTTTTTATTTTTTCTCCAAAAGTCAAGGTTGGCAATGTAACTACACGTTTTTATATTGTTTATGTCTTACTTGAGTTGTCTTCTGTGATTTTCAGTAGTACAGTATTAATTTTTTTTTTTGGTAGTTTTTATTAACTGTAAAGAAAAAAAAATTAAAATTCCAGACAACTAAAATACAACTAATAATCAACTATTTAATTAAAAAAAATTAGTTTAAGAAAAAAAATAGTTAACAGCCATAGCTGTTTAAAAAAAGAATAATAATTTATTATTCTTGTTGGATCTCCAATCCATTTAAACCAGTTAAATATTTTTAATATAATATTTAAGGACTTCTAATGTTAAAAAAAAAAAAATGATATACTTGCATTTTGAATTTAAAGAAAATGCTATTTAAAATTCAAAAAAAAAAAATTTTTGTTCAACATTTTTACTTCTAACTAGGCTGCAAGCAACCACTATTAGAGTTAGAAGTTACTGAAAGAAAAAAGATGAACTTTATAGATCAAGATAATGGTTAACAGGCGACTTAAAAGATTGCAAATCATATGAATCAGGAAAACAAGATGAAGGAAGCAAATTCCAAAGGACTGATGTTCAAGGAAAAAAACTAGACAAATAAGAATTTTTGGAGCACTTAGGAACAGTTACAGTAAAAGGATGAGACTTAATTAAATGACAAGTAACATGAGAATAAGTTTGCCATGCACTGAGAGCCCCATGCTATAGCAGGAGTGAGATCCTTTTCAAGCTCAAATGTCCCTCTAAAAGTTGGCTTAAGACAAAAATAAATGTTTGTATCATCAGCAAACAATGTCACCTTAGATCTGAGAATTTCTGGGAGATCGCTAATGTAAATTAAAAAAGGGAAAGGGCCAAGGATAGAACCCTTAGGAACCCCTAAAGTTACAGAATCTGAAAAAGAATGCTGTTTATTGAGGACAACTTTCATACTATGATTGGTAAGGAAGGATTCAATAATTTTAAAGATGTTGCCAGATACACTGTAGGAAGAAAGCTTATGGAGAAGACCAGCATGCCAAACTTTGTAAAAAGTTTTAGAAATGTTGAGAGCAATAGTCTTCACCTCTCCACATCTATCTGATGTACGATAAATCCTATCAGTTATTACCGCTAACAAATTGGCAGTAGAATGAGAAAATCAAATTCTATATTGATGATCAGAAAGTATGTTATTAGATTCAAGATGAGATATTAAGTGTTTGTTAATTAAAGACTCAAAATCCTTGCTTATAATAGTAAGAAGACTAATGGGATGGTAGTTAGACTAGTCAGATTGCTCTTCAGAATTTTTGGAAATAGGGACAACAGATGTCACTTTCCAGCAGGCTGGAAAACAAGACTCTGATAAGCACTTTTTAAATAGTTTTGAAAGCATAGACAACAGTTCTGGAGAACACTTCTGCAAGACTATAACAGGTATGTCATCTGGACCACAAGCTGTAGAAGTGTCTAAGCAGGAAATCACTTTAGACGCAGATGTTGGAGTGATATGAATGCCAAGCAATGTATCAACCTGTTTGTCAGCTACATCAGGTAGAATGTAACTAGTCGAATCAAGAGATGATATTAATGCAATTCAGCTTTGTCTTTAGGTTTGACTTAGAGTTTTTGAGAGGGAATAAAAGGTTCATGTCAGCCTGAATCCAAGAAGTTACATAAGAAGCACATTTGTCAGGAAGATGAAACATTTCTACCCAAGGGTTATCAAAAAGAAAATCACAGAAAGAGTCCCAGTCAGCTTTAAGGTAGTTGTAAGAAGTACAATAGTAGAGGGATTCTGATGATGAAGAAGAATAGTCTTAGAGAGATCAAGCTGTGATCAGAAGCACCTAAGGGTGAATGTGGAGAAACTCAGCATTGACTAGGATCAGAAACAAGACATAAGTTGAGAAGAGAAGATAAATAATTTGAATTGTCTGGAAAGCAAGTTGGAAAGTTGACTATTTGAGTTAGAGATTGAGAAAGGCAAAACTTGTTGTGGGTCTTAATGCCTTCAGAGTCACTTACACTAGAGCAAAGCCGTTCAGTATAATGAACATTGAAGTCACCAACAACAACGATATTGGCTGAAATATAAAGAGAGAGAGCTTGGTCAATTTGATCAGAAATAATATTGAAAAGAGTGCTGTCTAGAGATTAAGGAAAGCGATATAGAACAAAGAGAAAGACAATAGAGTGAAGTGGTGTTAAACAAAAGCACATAAAAGAACCTTTAACACTAAGATGAGACAGCAGAACTCAAATAAGTTTCACAAAGTGCAAATAGGTCTGGTGAACTTTGCAAGAGATAAGACTCAACAGAAGAAAAGTTACTTCAAAGACCATGATCATTAATGAATGATAGATTTAGAGAACTTAATGATGACGATGGCCTTTTGTGTTTTATAGTTTTTGGTACTTTAGTCATTTTTAAATTTATTAAAGAACTTGACTGTCAACTTGTTATTTAACAAACTTTACACTATCAACTTGACATATAGAAAATATTCTATTAAGTTCAATATAAATAAATCTACATTTTAATATTTATTTTAATAATTTTGAATACATTGATTAACAGTAGGATAAACTAAGTTAAATTTACATATAAGGAATGAAGGTTTGGATAGAGTTATAATTATAGCTTTAATAACAGTAAACTGTAACATTCACAAATGGTTTTGAAGTTATTTAATTTTGTCCTGATGACTTTAAACTAATTTCTCAATGATCTGTTAAACAGCTTAACTCCAAGATTGGCATCTTTCACTTTCTATTTATGACAGAAGGATTGTAAGATATTTAGATGCCATCTCCTTTAATTTTTTAAATTGAATAAAAACAGTGGAATAACATAGGCTCCATGTTTTATCCATACCTTGCAACTTTATATAAATGAATCTACAGTAAAAGAACAAAAGTTGATCAAAAACTAAAAAATACTAGTAAAACAATCGAACATATTATTTTTTATGTAGTTTATTATGTTGTTAACAAAATTTAAAACTTTTGAATCATACTCAAAATCATTAAAAAAGTTTCTCTTAGGACAAAACAAGGTGGACATTCAAAAAATTGACTGAAAATTCATAAAATTTCAAAAATTAACTTAATATTTAGTAGGACCTCCTTTACTTTCAATTGTTGCTTTCATTCTTTGAGGCATAGACTCAATTAATGAGTCAACAATTCTCATATCAATCTCTCGCAAGGCCTTCTTGATTTGTTCAAATTCCTCACTGGTCTTCACATTTGCACACTCAATCTTATTTTCAATTATTTCCCAGAAATTTTCTATGGGATTCAAGTCAGGAGTTTATGCAGGCCACTCCATTAGGTTAATATTCTTGACCTTGAACCATTATTTTACAATTTTTGACATATGTTTGGGTTCATTGTCCTGTTGAAAAATCCATTTTAGGGGCATCTCCCATTCAGCATGTTGTAACGTAATATCTTCCATTATATCTTTTTAAACAAAGTGGTCCATAGTTCCATTAATTTTGTGAATAGGACCAGTTCCTAGTGCTGAGAAACATCCCCAAACCATAGCAGACGTTCCATGCTTTACACTCTTCTTGGTATATTTAGTATAGAATCTGGTGTTTTTTGGTCTCCAGACTCACTTCTTGCAGTCGCTTATAAATTCGCTTATTAAAGGTTATATTTTGATTTATCACTAAAAAGTACGTTTTTCCACTGGTCTACAGTCCAATTTTGGTGTGCTTTCTCAAACGCAAGTCTTAGCTTTCTATTTTTAAAAGGAGTAAGTGGTTTCTTGGCAGGCATTCGAGAAAACAATTTTGCTTTGTTAGCTCTTCGTTGCACAGTGCGATTAGAGATTTGTAGTTCAAGTTTTTCGGTTAACTTTGTGGATGACAAAAACGGATCTTTTTTAAGCTCTTTAACAATTATTCAATCTAGTCTTTGTGATATTTTTCTTGGACGTCCCCCGATGGTTCGTTTAATAGCAGTCAAGAGATCCAAATGATTTGACAGTTTTGCTTACAGTCGATTTAGCTATATGTTATATTTTCTACAAATTTCAGCTCGGCATTCTCCGCTTTTAAAATCTTTAATAATATTTTCACGTAAAACACTTCCTAATTTGTCGTAAGCCATTTTAAGTTGCAATTTACGCCAAATATTACAAGTTAAATCTATTTTTACGCCAATTTTTACGCCAATTTACACTCAATATCACGAGTTAAATCTATTTTTAGTTCAATTGAAAAAATAATTGGTCAGACGCTCCAAAATCTATTTTATTATTTTAGAATAATGTTATGCTAAAAGTGAAAACAAAAGAATACATTAAATTGAATAACGACAATGAAATTTTATAAAAAAAAGCATCGTTTTGATTTGTCCACCTTGTTTTGTCCAAGGAAAAATGTTTGTCGAGAAAAATGTGTTATAAATTTTTTTTGTGATTCTTAGTATGATTCAAACGTTTTAAATTTTATTAAGAACATAATAAACTATTTAAAAGCTAATGTGTACAATTGTTTTACTAGTTTTTTTTTTAGTTTTTGATAAACTTTTGTTCTAAATTTGAGTTTGTCCACCATGTTTTGTCCGATACTGTATATTGAGCCAAAAATCAATTAAAGACATTTTAGCTTTATGCATAGGAATAACAACACATCTTAATCATTCGCCAATTGCATACGTAAAATTAAAATCAATTCAGCAGCAATTAAGTACCTCACAAAATGTTGCAACTCATTAGAACAATTGATTTGAAATGCTACAATAAATGATGGAATAAAAAGTTTCTTTTTTCAACTTATGCAGAATGAAATTAAGAACTTCTATTAAATTTAAGACCAAAAAAAGCATGAGATATTATTGATTCCAACTCTCCAATAATATTTTAACAGTAAAACCTGCAGTCTCTGCATAGTTTATTGTCATCAATGATTGCATAATTTATTGTCATTAATGGTTGCATAATTTATTATCATCAATGGTTGCTTAAGCAAAGTAGCTTTTTTGAGAACCTGAAAAAAATAGGCTGTAAAAAGTCCCAATACAGAAGAGAATAAAGTTCTTAACAATGACCCAATTAAAAAGCATAGAAAATGGAAAACTAAAATTGTTCATGAAATAACATGATATTTATTATGATATTTATTTATTCTTTCTTTAGAATATGAAGGGAGTATAAAAACTTTATTTGTTAATAACTTTGAAAACATCATGAATTTTTGTTAACAACAACTATTTGTGTTAAACATAAAAATCGAAAATGAAAATGAAAAAAAAACATGAAAAAGGAAAGTTTTTCAATTAATAAAGTTTTTTTAAAAAATATTAATAAAAGAATGTTAACAGCGTTTATTAACAAAATTTCAATTTCACAAATTAATCACGAAGAAGATAATAATCTTCTTTAATTGTTAAAAAGTGTTCACAATGTTTTTTATCTTGAAAATTTCACATCTCAAAAAGTTCACATGTTTTTTACCTTAAAGGTTTCTGAAATTGATAAATAAGATTTAATTATTGATGCGCAAATAAGACTTCATACCTAATAGAGACTTTTGTGTTGTTGACTCCATTAGAATCTGTAGCTATCAAGAAGTTTATGCAAATCAAATGATACCCCTGATAATTTTCTATACAACTTAAAATATTACCTAAACAAACAGTTATAGTATGTTTAAATGTAGTCTTCCACCTTTTATTGACTCAGGTTCTGATAATGTATGCCATATAATAACTATTGTACCCTGTTTAACTCAGTCAAGCCAACATGCAATATAAATGATACCTTTACAGTTAAATGCTGTATTCTTCTGATGATGATGCCCATTTTGTCACTCCTGATGAAGTCCAATCTATCATAAATCATATGACCTGTGGAAAGGCAGCTGACCATTTTGGACTTCAGTTTGAGCATTATCTCTATGCTAGCCTCAATTACTTTAATATATTATCATTGTGTTTTTCCTCCACGCTTTGCCATGGATACATGTCTATTGGTGCTTCACACTCTGCTATTTCTCATGTAGTTAAAGATAAGAATGGTAACATCTCTGATTCTGCTAGTTATCGTCCAAATGCTTTGGTTACAATTTTCTCCAAGATTTTGGAACTTGTTTTTTGTCTCTTGTGTTAATGAAAGTTTCCATTCAGATATAAGAAAAAAACATAGCACTTTTATGCATGTTCTTATTTTGAAAGATATTTTAAATTTTTACCTGTCATTGTTTGTTTGTTTTTTCTTTGTTTTTTTTAAACATCTTCGCTTCCAACAAGGCTGCAAGCAACCACTAAATAAAGTTGGAAGTTACTGGAAGAGAAAAAATGAAGATTGTAGAGCAAGATAACGACTGACGGACGACTTAAAGGATTGCAAATTATATGAATCAGGAAAGCAAGATGAAGGAAGCCAATTCCAAAGAACTGATGTTCGAGGAAAAAACCTAGACAAATAAGAGTTTTTGGAGCACTTAGGATCAGTCACAGAAAAAGGATGACACTTAATTGAAAGACAAGTAACACGAGAATAAATTTTAGTAGATAGAACAAGAGACGCTAGCTCTTTAGAGCAGTGTCCATTATAGTATTTATAGAAAAGAGAATGAGAAGCAACATTGCAACAATGTGATAATGGTTGGAGGTTGGCTGCAAGAGCAGGTCCAACTATGTTTACAATGCATTTTTGCACCTTGTCTAAAAGAGAAAGAGCATCATTACAAGATCCACCCCAGATACGGCAACAGTATTCCATACAAGGCCGGATTTGAGATTTATAGAGATAGAGAATAGAATCCGAAGTAAGAAAATGTCGAGCTCAATAAAGAGAAGCAACCTTAGCAGATGCTAATTTTGCAACTGATTTGATATATGTTTTCCAAGAAAGATCAGAAGTAATCAGATCAGAGTTAATCCTAGAAGATGAAGAGTAGATGACTCATCGAGTACATCACCATGAGAGTTTTGGCTTCTTATAACGACAAAAATGAGTGGTAGTATCATCAGCAAACAATGCCACCTTAGATGTGTGAATATCTGGAAGATTGTTAGTGTAAATTAAAAAGAGTATAGGGTCAAGGATAGAACCTTGAGGAACTCCTGAAGTTACAGAATAAGAGGAAGAGTGCTGTCCATCGAGGACAACTTTTATGCTACAATTGGAAAGGAAGGATTCAATGATCTTAAAGATGTTGCCAGTTACACCATAAGAAGAAAGCTTATGGAGAAGACCAGCATGCCAAACTTTATCAAAAGGTTTTGAAATGTCAAGAGCAATGGCCTTAACCTCTCTACCTTTATCTAATGCACGATAAAACCTGTTGGTTATAACTGTTAGCAAATCAGCTGTAGAACAAGAAAATTGAAATCCATATTGATGGTCAGAAAGTGAGTTATTAGATTCAAAATGAGAAATTAAGTGTTAGTTAATTAAAGATTCAAAAACCTTGCTTTTGATAGGAAGAAGACTAATGGGATGGTAATTAGATGAATCAGATCGCTCTCAAGAATTTTTGAAGATAACAGATGCCACCTTCCAGCAGGCTGGAAAACAAGACTCTGATAAGCACTTGTTGAAGCTTTAGAGAACACTTCTGCAAGACAATAACAGGTATGTTGTCTGGGCCACAAGCTGTAGAAGAGTCTAGGCAGGAAATCACTTTATATACAGAAGCTGGAGTGATACAAATGTCAAGCAATGGATCAACCCGTTTGTTGGGAATATCAGGTAGAACGCAACTAGTGGAATCAAGAGATGATGAAAAGTTTTTAGCAAACAATTCAGCTTTGTCTTTAGGTGAGCTGACAAAGTCTGAACCATACAAGAGAGGTGGAATAAAGATTTGCCTTTATTATTAATACTATTAAAGATTCTCCAGAAATCTCGAGAGCCTAATTTTTGAGATAAGATACAAGATTTCATGGCCTGAGAATAGCGGGCTTTGGCGTTAGACAAAACCTTTTTACAATGGTTTCTAGTAGTAATAAACAGTCGTCTCTTTTCAGGAGAATTGTTTTGCTGATAGATATGGAAATAACGGTTTGGATTGGCAATCGCAGCAGCACAGTGTGAGGAAAACCATGGAGGAGAGTGAGGCTTGACCTAGAATTGTCGAGAGGGGACAGAAGATTCCATGCCAGCCTGAATCCACGTAGTTATGTAAGAAGCACATTTGTTGACAGGAAGACGAAAGATTTCTACCCAAGGGCCATTACGAAGAAAATCACAGAAAGAGTCCCAGTCAGCTTTACTGTAGTTGTAAGAGGTTCGATAATAGGGGGATTCAGGTGATGAAGAAGAATGAGATATTAGTTATATAGAGATCAAACTGTGATCAGAAGCACCTAAGGGTGAATGTGGAGAAACTGAGCACTGACTAAGATCAGATACAAGACATAAGTCGAGTAGAGAAGGTAAATGATTCGTGTTGTCTGGAAAGCAAGTTTAAAAGTTGACTATTTGAGTTAGGGATTGATAAAGGCAAAAGTTGTGGGCGTTAATGCCTGCAAAATGACACTAGAGCCAAGCGATTCAGAATGGTGAGCATTAAAGTCACCGACAACAACAATATTAGCTGATGGATAAAGAGAGAGGGCTTGGTCAGTATGACCAGAAATAGCATCAAAAAGAGTGCAGTCTTGAGATGAAGGAGAACGATATAGAACAAAGAGAAAGGCGATAGAGTGAAGTGGTACTAAACGAACGCACATGGAAGAATAGTCTGTGGATTCAAACCTAGTTTCACGAGAACTGGGTGAATTCTTACGAATGTAAATGCCCAGGCCAAGCATGTGACTATTGGAGTCTTTACGAATTAAAGGAAGATAACCATCAACACTAAGATCACAGGATGACACAGCTGAACTCAAATTAGTCTCACAAAGAGCAAGTAGGTCTGGTGAACTTTGCAAGAGATAAGACTTAACAGAAGAAAAGTTACTTCGAAGACCACGAGTATTAGTGAATGATAGGTTTAGAGAACTTGGTGATGATGATGGTTTTTTGTGTTTTATAGTTTTTGGTACTTTATTCATTTTTAAATTTGTTGAAAAACTTGACTCAAAGCATAGATAGTACTCAGAACACTGTTTAATAGCCCAAGCAATTGCCTCATTACTATTAATAAACCCTAAGCTGTAACAAAGGGCTCCAAATGCGGCCTCTGCAATGCTCACTAAAAGTACAAACAGGGACACCATCCATGCGCAACATGGCACTGTTAATATTTTGATATTTTTCAGCTGTTGATGGAACCAGCCTCTCTGAGAGCTACCACAGAGTTTAGTAATCCTGACTACTAGCCGGCCTCAGAACCATAAAACTGAGTTTTAGAGCTGTACCCTCATTAGGATATAATAGAATGAGTTGCCTAGTCATAAAAGCAGAGACACAAGCAAAACCCATGCATTGAGTTAAGAAGATCCAGCATTCAACATCCTAAACTGGAAACAATGTATTAAAAATACATCTGCGCCAGCCTAATAGATGAAGAAGGGGTGCAAAGCTGGTCAACAGATAGAATCTGTTTACCCCTTAAGTCTTTGCCTAGGAGGCCTTCTACAAGACAGTAGCTGGATGCATTTAACATCTGCCCAAGATGAGTATGGCTCAAATATGCATGTAGCATTCATTGAGATTAGTAAGACCTTTGATAGAGTTTGCTTTGACACACTATTTACGAAACTCTCTCTGGTGTAACTTTACTCTTACTTATTTTCTGGTATGCTGGTCAGATCTTATGAGATGGCATGTTATCTAAAACATTTACCATCAGTAATAGAGTTTGACAAGGAGGTGTACTGTCTCCTCTGCTATTTAATGTATATATTATACATCTGTATTTAATGTATATACTATACATGTTGTATATTTAGACATGTGCTATTTAATATATATATATATATATATATTAGCAATCTTAGTATTCTACTCAATAAAGCTACCACAGGCTGCTGCTCGGTTCCTTCTCTCATTAACCATCTTCTTTTTGCATGATATTGTCCTGTGTGCACCGTTAGCCAGAGGTCTCCAGATCTTGCTTGACTTGCGTATGCTGTGAAACATGATATAGCTTATAATCAAGCCTCAAATAATTTTTTTTAAAAATATAAACCCATTGTAAATAGTCCTTGTTTCACATTATCTAACATTGTTCTCACTTACACTCCGCAATATAAATACCTAGATCATTTGATCTCAATTGATATGATATGTTTATATTCATTTGCGTTATTTTTTTAATCCACTTCAATTACCCATTGTTTATTTATTATCTTGGCTCTTAAGTCTGTCAATAAATTTTATCGATTGATTGATTTAAAGGCCATGTTCGTCAAAAATATTATTTATTACCTAGTAACGAATATTGGGAAAACTGCTGAAATATCAGATCCCTGGGTCCAGGTTGGGTACCTGGCACACCTCTAGTATCAAAAAACTTAAAAAATTGTAAATTGGATGAGTTAGAAAAACACAACTCATCCAATTTATTATTAACTATTACTATGAACAGTTCCTGTAAAAACTGCTCCTTACACGAGAAACAATCGCAATAAAAGAATGCAACTTTGCTCAATGGCAAGTAACACGAGATTGAGTTTTAGTTGATGGAACAGGTGTTGGTAGCTTGATTAAGCTTCTAAGTATCCAAGGTACTATTTGTAGAAAAGAGTAATGCAACTTTGCAATGATGGTAAACAGGCTCAAGCTTGAAATGGTTGAGCTGCTCCGACAGCATTTACAATACTTTTTTTGACCTTGTCTAAAACAGAAAAAGCATCATTAGAAGAATCAGCCTAAATAAGACAACAGTATTTCTTACAAGGAAAAATAAAAGGTTTATAGAAGTAGAGAATGGAATCAGGAGTAAGAAAATGGCAAGCACGATAAAGGCAGGCTTAGCACACAGTAACTTTGCAATGGGTTGTATTTATAGTTTCCATGAGTGGTCACTAACAAGATAATAAAAAATTAAGGTATTAAAAAAAGATAAAAATAAAAAGTT
Source organism: Hydra vulgaris (assembly GCF_038396675.1). Taxonomy (NCBI): domain Eukaryota; kingdom Metazoa; phylum Cnidaria; class Hydrozoa; order Anthoathecata; family Hydridae; genus Hydra; species Hydra vulgaris. Next base: position 72,664,621 of record NC_088931.1, read on the forward strand.
GCTTCTACTATAAACTAAAACGAATAAATATTACAATAATTATAACAAATATTATAATTGCTATAAAAATAGCAAAATTTACTTCTTGTTACTAAAAATTACTTCTTGTTACAAACCAAATTTTACATATTAATTTAATTTGGTTTCTTTATTTTCTTGAACAATATTATATATTTTTCATTAGCCAAAAATATTATAAATGTTACTAAAAATTCTTTTAGTAATCTAAATAAATTTTAGGTTTATTGCAAATCTGAAAAAACCAGAGTTATTGTTTTGGCTTTTTAGTTAACCTGGAACATTCATAATGATACCAGTAAAGACACAAAACACAAGCTATGGATAATGTTTTGTTACTAAGATCAAGATAAAATAAGATGAAAGTCCAAATTTGTCCTTTTTTTTTTTGTCTTTAACAGCTTCCTATTCTTTAATATTAAAATAGGAATAAGCCATACAAAGATCAACATTTCCATTAAGGCATGCATCTCATAAAAAATTTTCTGGTTGACACTACACATTCTCCTCTATTAGCTTATTCTTACCAATAACGAATTTTTAAATTTTTACGAATTGCTTATTTACATATCACAATAATATAAGTTTCAAAGTATTGGAGTCTTTTTCAACTAGGCCCATATAAATATCCCCTCAAAAATTTATATTAACTTTTTAAAGTGTATTAAGGATCATAATATTGCTGTATGTGTCATACAGCAAAGTTATGCATGATAAACAAATGGATTTACAGAATTCATACAAAATAAGAATAACTATTATAAAAAGGTTTTGTAAAATTATAACAGTAATTCAATAAATACTTTATTATATTTATTAAATTTAATTGAGGTAAATTGAATATATATATATATATATATATATATATATATATATATATATATATATATATATATATATATATATATATACATATATGATTCTATTTATGCATTCGGGCCCAGCGGAAGGTTGGTACATCGGGTAATTTTCATCCAAGCACCAAGGCTTCAAATGGCCAAATTTTTATTGAATATTTTTTTTTTTACTGGTAGTATAAAAATATATAAGTTTATAAGAATAGTTATGCAAAGTTTATATAATTATTTATGTAAGAATAATTATTTATTAATTTATGATAAAAACTATAATAAATCAAAAAATTTTAAAATTTTCTTAAATTTATTTAGTTTATATTATATATTATTTTTAAATTATATATATAATTTTATTTAAATTATATATTATTTATTGATTTATATAATTTGTCAGTGGAAAACATTCCAGAGGTCAGAGCTCTGATAGTGTTTCAAATCTAAATAAGGATAAGAAAGGAGAAAAAATTGTGTACATATTCTTAAAAAAAAAGTTCGAGTGTTTTATATTCCATGCTGCAGTCATTCATTGCAGTCATTCATTAAATATTAGTTCTGTTACTTTTTAAAAATTGATTTTAAAAAAGTTTTTAATTTTGATTTTGATTCTATTAGTTTTTGATTCTGTTAGATGTTCACCTAAAATTGCTATATTTTTCAATATCATTGATCAAGTTTACAATTTTTTTTTTTTCTTTAACAAAAGGATGGTTAATTTTGCAATCAAAATTTCCATCTTTAACTGTTAAACCATTAAGTGATACAAGATAGGAAAAGCCACATCAATGCTTTAAAAATTCTTTGGTTTGAAATGTCAAAAATTAACAAAGCACTGCATGATGCTCAAGACCACTTAAGAAACAATTGCAAAAATCACAGATGATTGCTTTAAAAATAGCAAGCTTTGGTTTTTTGTGTTTGATCATAATATTGTTTGTTTTAGAGGCTTTAAAGTCAATGGAAAGAATGATTTTTAAAAAAAAAGAAAATTAGAACCAGGAAAACTTTGACTACTTGTATTGCACAAGAACTTGCTTCTTTTTAAAGGCAGAAGAAAGTTTTGAAGCAGAATCTGTTTCAAAAATAAGAAAAAGCATGAGACTCTTTGATAAACCCTAACAAAACAATTATGTCTAAAAGAAAAGTACAAACAAGAGGTTTTCAATAAAATATTTAAATGTGCTACTATTGCAATAAAAGATAGGTTTAATGCTTTTAAAGCTGGAATTGTCCCTTTTAGCTTTTTATTCAATATTAAAAACTCTCAACAGCTATGACAGATGTTTTAAACTCTTATTGCATTGCATTAGAAAGTAAACTAGTAGGAAATGGAAAAAAGGATATTTCTGGTGAGGAACTAAGTTTTGAATTAATGTCTCTTTCTTCTCGTTTTACTGAAAATTTGGATCCTGAAAATGCTTTAAAATATTTGTGTAAAAGAATGTATCTGTTGCATTAAAAATCCTTCTCAAATTACCAACAGTAGCTAATGCCTAGAGATCTTTTTTTTAAATTAAAAATTATCAAAAATTATTTAAGATCAACAATGGGCCAGGATAGGTTATACATTCTTGCAATGATTTCCATTAAAAATAAAATAACTGCTAATTTAAATAGTGAAGATTTGCGGTTGAGATTTTCTCAAATAAAAGTATTATTGAAAAGTATTATTTTCATGATTTACTTTATAAAAAGAATTACTTTATAACCTTTTTTTTGAAAAATTTGGATTAAGATACATTTAAAAACTTGAAATTTATTTTATTAAAGCACCAAAATATTTTTTTCACCCACCTTCAGAAAGTCTAGTGTCGGGCCTATATGTATATATTAATTGTAATAATGCTATAATTAAATCAATTTTAATGATATTGAATAATATTTAATGATGAGTAATGGTATATTTGATAATAAATAATGCTCTAAATAATTAGCTCTAAAATTAAACAACAAAAAAAAGAAAAACACAAAATCTTTTTAAGTATTACAATTGTAAGTTCTTTGAATTTTTATTATTTTATTATTATCTTTATTATTTTTATTATTTTATTATTATCTAAGCTAAGCATTTTTCTGAATATTTTTTACAGGAAATTACATGAAAAGACAAATTTCTATCTGGTCAGCGCAGTATGAAGCAAGTAAGACATGCAGTGTTCCTCAAATGGATCATTTAATGGATTGGCTACCAAAGAATTTACCAGAAACTGAGAAATCAACTATTGTACATGGTGATTTTAGGTATTTAATTGAACAATTATGAAAGTTATTAAGTTAATTAAATAGTTAAGCAAATTAATAAATTCATTTATTAAAATTTATGAGAGATTTTAAAAAAAAGTTTATTTATAATATTAGACTGGATAATTGCATATTCGATGAGAACTCATATTCAATTAAATCAATTCTTGATTGGGAGTTGTCTACAATTGGCGATCCAATCACTGATCTGGCTTACTTATGTGCTATATATCATCTTCCTAAAGATTTTTCACTTATTCAGGGTAAGTTTTTAGTATAGAATTAAAATCCAATAAAATGTTGAAAATAGTTGTTTACATTCCAGGGAATATTTACATGTAGTAAAAGTATTAATTTAAAGTAAATACCTTCAAATTACTATGATAATTTTAGTTAACAAGTTGTTGCTATTAATATATATATATATATATATATATATATATATATATATATATATATATATATATATATATATATATATATATTAATAGCAACAACTTGTTATTAATATATATATATATATATATATATATATATATATATATATATATATATATATATATATATATATATATATATATATATATATATATATATATATATACAGTGTCTCAAAAAATTATCCGAGCAAAAAAGTTTTTCCCAATAAAAAATGTTTACGCTCTAAATTATACTAAAAACAATGAATAGCGATACTTATTTTGTCTGTCATTTTAATTCTATTGGGAATAGTATGTTATTAAGCGTTCATTATATTTGATTCATGTTTCAGTTAGTTTATTATTTGACCTAAAAGAAACTTAGTACTGAATAAGCTTGTAAAAAAATTATCCGACCAAGCCATATTTATGTAAGTTTAATTAATTTTATGTGAAATTTGTTGAAATATTTTAGCAAATTTTTATACAATTAATGAAATTGATAACAAAAAACTGTTTTTTTGTAGTAAAAAAAAAGTTTTGTATAAAAAAAAGGTTTAATGTTTTTTTAAGTAAAATGGTTGGAGGTAAACGTCACTAGACTGTTTCTCAGAGAAATTTAGCTGTCGATCTAGTCAATCAGGGTAAAACCTATCGTCAGGTGCAGCAAGAGACTGGAATTCCTCATAATACAGTATCCGACATAATGAAGAAGTATAATTTGATCGGAACAACAGCCACAAAAGAAAGCCAGGGTCGCAAAAAAAAGACTTCTAAGAGTTTTGATAGAAACTTAATTATACAAGTCAAGAAAAATCGCTTCATTTCTGCTCGAAAACTGGCTGAGCAAGCTTAAGAGAATTATGGAATCAAATTATCCCATCAGACAATCAGAAATCGTATCCGAGACCAGGGATTTCAAGGACAAATTGTGCGTAATAAACCATATTTGAGTAAGAAACACATGAAAAGAAGATTGAAGTTTGCTAAGAAGTTCAAAAACATGCCGTTAAGTTTCTGGAAAAAGATCCTGTGGAGCGACGAATCGAAATTCAACTTAAAGTCATCTGATGGAGCCCAAAAAGTTTAGAGAAAAGCCGGAGAAGCCTACAAATTAAGCTGCGTGAGAGGAACTGTCAAGTATGGTGGCGGTAACGTGATGGTATGGGGTTCAATGGCTTGGAAGGAAAACTCCAATTTATTGATACTATAATGGATCAGGTGCAATACAGAAACATATTAAAGCAAAATTTGAAGTCATCTGCTCGAAAACTTCGGCTAGGATCTGATTTTACATTTCAGCAAGATAACGATCCCAAGCATTGTGCCACTAAAACAAAGGAGTGGTTTGCTGAAAATAATGTTGAGGTCTTGGAATGGCCTGCACAATCACCGGACCTTAATCCCATTGAACATTTGTGGGAAATTGTAGACCAAAAAATTGGAGATCGGTCATTTTCCAAAAAAGAAAACCTCAAAGTGGCAATTGAAGAAGCCTGGGAAAAGATTCAATCAGAAGAAACAAAATCTTTAGTCGAATCAATGCCTAGACGTCTAGAAGCTGTAATCCAAGCAATGGGAGGCCCAACAAAGTATTAAAATAATTGTTTTGTTATATAATAATTTATTATGGAACAAATAATGCGTTTGGTCGAATATTTTTTTGACAATAAAAAAACGACCTAAGTTCATTTATTTAAAGACTGAAAACTTTGTGATTCATATTTTACATTGAAATAAAGAAAATCTATTTAAAAACATGTTCTTTTATTTTTATTAATCTTGAGTTTACCAAAAAAGTCTAAATTTACGAAAATACAGCACTTTTTTTTGGAAAAATATTTAAAAAAGTGTTTGGTCGGATAATTTTTTGAGACACTGTATATATATATATATATATATATATATATATATATATATATATATATATATATATATATATATATATATATATATATATATATATATATATATATGTATATATATATATATATATATATATATATATATATATATATATGTATATATATATATATATATATATATATATATATATATATATATATATATATATATAATTACTATAGCATAGTTTAATATAAACTAACTCATCATTTTTCTGAGACCTCAGAAAAATGATGTTTATATTAAACTATGCTATAGTAATTTATATTAAACTATGCTATAGTAATTTTTCTCACATAAAAAGTTTTTCAACCTCCATTATTATAGATTGTTTACAATTATAAAAGACTTTGAAAATTTAAATAAAATTTTATATCGGAAAAAAATTAACGTGTTATCATTATAGTTACATAATGTAAAGTTATTATAAAAACCGTCCTTGGAATGGCGCTGTTGCATTTTACCCTCGTTGCAACTAGCCCTGGTCTCCCCTATTATACATAGGGATGATAAAACAGTGTGTATTATTGACTGTGAAATATGGTAGATGTAGTGTTAAGGTAGGGGCTGTTTTGGTTGAAATGTCAGAGGCGACATTGTAAAAATAGAATGAAATAATTTGGGATAATAAATTGGAATAGTTACAAAAGTAATTTATGTAGATATTTAAAAGAAATTATGCTATACCTTCAGAAAGTTGGGTTAATGGGAAGCCATTCATTTTAAAAGAAAACAACGTGAACCTTATAATATTATCCATAATATTAGTGGACCGCCATCATAAATGATAAAAAAAAATCTCATCAATCTTTTCAAACAAAAATTTAAGCTAAATATAACAATAATATATCAATAAAAAGCAATTTAAAAACTGTTAAAAATATAAAAAATAATATGTTAAAATAATAACACATGATTACAAACAGATACGCAATCAAATAATTAAAAAATATATTTTTAATTTTTTTTCTCTCTTATATATATATATATATAAATTTTTTTCTCATTTTTATTTATTTACTAGTTTACTGTTCTCTAGAGTTATAAGTATATAGTTAATTGGGCATAGAGTTAGGTTTAGAATAAGAAACCTTATTTATTTAAATGTTTTTTTTTAAGTTTGATTTGAAATAATTTAGGTTTACATGGTGTTGACCTAAAGTTACAAGGCATTCCAACTGAACAAGATGTTTTAAAAAAATATTGCACAGCAATGAAAATTTCTGAAATAAAGAAATGGAATGTGTACATGGCATTTTCATTTTTTCGACTTGCTGCCATTATTCAAGGTGTTTATAAACGATCTTTAAATAATCAATCCAGCTCAGACCAAGCTAAATACTTAGAAAAATATACTCAAATGATGGCAACGATTGGATGTCAGTTTGCAGATAAAGAAGATAGTTTAAGTATTTCTAAAAACTTTACCAAAAATGGTAAGATTTTTTTTCAAATATAGCTGATAATGATGGTTTATTTTCTGTAGAGTTGCTGTAGTAGTTGTTGCAATGGTAATACACTGTTGATAAAAAAGTGAACTAGTCACTTTAATAAATAGCTTAACCAAATTTACCAAAAAAGTTAAGACTTGCATAAGAATGTTTTTTATTTTACTAGCTTAGATTTATGAAGAATACAACTGTAGTTTCGACATCTCACATTTTACTGTTTTAGAATTATGAATTTTATATGTATAAATATATATATATATATATATATATATATATATATATATATATATATATATATATATATATATATATATATATATATATATAAATATATATATATATATATATTAATATATATATATATATATGTTATATATATATAATATATATATATTTATTTATATATATATATATATATATATATATATATATATATATATATATATATATATATATATACACACACATATATATATTTAATGGCTCTTAACAACTTTTTAGAACACACTAGGAGTGCTGCTACATTGACTAAGGGTTTTGGTTTGGGCAGGCAATCAATCAATTAAAAAAAACTTTTCAGAGATTAAGCTAAATTTATTATGTGACATAAGATGATATACTGTATTTTAATTTATATATATATATATATATATATATATATATATATATATATATATATATATATATATATGTATATATATATATATATATATATATATGTATATATATATATATATATATATATATATATATATATATATATATATGTATATATGCATTTATGTATGTATGTATGTATGTATGGATGGATTATTTTTTAAATTATACAATGAAAATCATACCAATCATACAACTTGAATGTTTAAATATCAAAATTTATATTTTAGAATCTTCAGTAATTGCATTTAGTGTATCAGGCTTGTCACCACATGCCCAAAAGCTTTATGCTGATGTGGTTGCATTTATGAAGAATAATGTGTATCCAATTGAAAACAAAATTATGTCAGAAAAAGTTGGGGAACTAAAGTGGACAACAAACACTGAAATGGAAGAATTAAAGGTATTAATAATAATCGAATTTTAAAATAATATTATTCTTTTAAAAACTATGGACTTGGCACTTAAATTGTATATGTCTGTTGTCTGAAATATATTTATAATAATAACGATAATAATAATAGTATAAAATTGAAAATATTGTATGAAATAACTTTATGCATTTTATTGCAGAATTAATTTTTTTTAGGACAAAGCAAAATCAGCAGGTTTATGGAATTTATTTATTCCATTGAATACTGATCCTGAATGCAAACTTGGGGCAGGGTTGACAAATTTGGAATACGCATTTATTTGTGAAGAAATGGGAAAGGTGATTTCAGCTCCAGAGGTACTTCAATTTCCTTATTTGCTTTTAGCATTTTTATCTATCTGTTTTTAATTTGCTATTTTTTAATATACTGATAGATTTTTAACTGTTCAGCCCCTGATACTGGTAATATGGAAGTTTTAATTAAGTATGGAAATAAAAAACAACAGGTATAATGAAAACATTTTGAATAAAGTCTAAAGTTTGATAAACACTGTTTAAAAATATTTTTTAATCATTAGGTTTTTAATATTTTTGGTTTCTAATGTTAGTTTCCTAATGTTTTTGGTTTCTAATGTTAGGTTCCTGATGTTAGGTTTTTAAGGTTAGGTTCTTAATGTTCAGCCTAACATTAAGTCCTAAACATTAGGACTTAATGTTAGGTTCTTTATCTTAGGACATTTTTTAGGATGAATGGTTGGTTCCTTTACTGGAAGGAAAAATTCGTTCATGCTTTGGTATGACTGAACCGCAGGTACTTTTTAAATTAGGTTGAAGTGTGAAGTTTATTTAAGTTGTGTTTTTATAATTTCAAGAGTAAAATCAATTCAAATTGAAAACTAAATCTAAAACTTTTTCATTTTTATTTTTATATAAAATTAGCCCTAATGTTAATTTAGTTAAGAATTTAATCCAGTAAAAGTTAATTCTGGCCCACTTTGCATTGGCATGTGTCCAAGAGGGTTGGTCTTTGAATAATCCAGTGTTTGGTCCAGCTTGTTGCTAATTATTAGGTCAAGGGTTGTTTTTGACAGTACAAGACACGATTGGCATTAAGTGGGGAAAGTTACAAGCTGTGTCAAATGTGTTTCTGCAAGGCATGCTTGTTCATCAATCATGTGACCAGCAGTTGCCACACCACCGGCAATGATAGACTCATACCACATGTGGCTAAAATTTAAATTGCCAAAAAGAAGCACAGCTGAACAATTTTCTATCATCAGTGCATTTTTGGCGATGATTTTGGCGTATAAGTTATATTTGATGTATAAGTTGTTTTGATTATGAGGCCTGTAGGTGCAGCCTAGCAAGAACAATTCACCTCCATAATTTATTACTCTCCAAACTTGTTCTATTGAGTTTGAATTCAGTTGGTTTATCCTGACTTCTGACATCTTCAAGTTGTCTTTTGTGTAGATGACAACTCTGTCACCTCTGTTGTTTTTATCAATTCAGTGTAGCTGGTAACCATTGATGATTGTATTCGATATTTTGTTGAACCATATTTCAACAAAAAACATGTGGTGCAGCTGGTTTTCTATTAACGTAACTGCTAGTCTTTTTGTTAGCTAAGTTTTGTGATGTTTTGAGAGTTGTTGGCTTAAAAGCATAAATTATTTGTCAAATAATGCTCTTAAGCGTAAATTATTTGGCAAATAATGCCAAATAATTTATGCAATTCTTTTAATTTACGCAATTCTTTTTTGTAATAGTCTTGACTATTACAAAAAAGGCTGGTCTGGTTTAGGTCTGAATTTTTGCGGTTGTGGGTGATGCTCTGGTTAATCTAGCATCAGTGATATTACTGGCTGTCGTGTTGGTAACATAGACAACGGGCTGTTTTGCAGCTGTAATAATAGCTTGTGGTGAGAGAAAGAAGTACCCTTTTTATAAATTTAGTTGAACACGTCAACACAGTAAATTTTACCAGTCCTATGATAGATGACGTTTTGAAAGAGCCAGTCTAAGAGTCTAAGTGCGTTCAACTCGAATTCAAAGCATAATTGATTCCATTCACAACAAATGTTATGGGTGGAATTTATACTTTGACTAATTACTAATTGGATCGTACTTTGACAAATTTTACTGAAATTTTCAGAAATATTAAACTTAATATTTTATGTATAAGTTTTTAAAATTTATTTATTTATAAGAGAAAAAGTTCAAAATTGTTAATAAAAATAGTCAATTAACTTGGTCTAAAAAAAATTCAGTGATTAAAAGTTAAGAAATTCACCCATGAACAATTTCTCAAAGTAATGTTATGTAAAAGATTGTTTTAATAAATAAATAATGAAGAAAAGTTGTTTTCAAATATTAAATGTAAGTTTCATTTGTAATTTTTGTTTCATTTGTACTGTTCAAACCATTTTTAAATTGGTTTGAAATTAAATTTAATCGCAATGCAGTAATTTAAAATATTGATGTTATTCAACAAATATCAAAATTGAGTTAAGTTACATTTATTTGTGTTATGCTTTTTTTTTATGCTGCCTAATTTTGTGACAATGTATTTATGCTTTTAACTTTTAATTTACTACAAATAGACACAATTTTTACTGAAGTGTGTATATATTTATGATATTTCCAGTATGATATAAAGTATGAAGTGTGTATATATTTATGATATTTCCAGTATGATATAAAGTATGAAGTGTGTATATATTTATGATATTTTCAGTATAAATGATATATAACTATAATAGTAATAACAATCAGTAAAAACAGCTAGAAAATACTTATAATTTATTTGTATGTTTTTAATTTTAAATTGTATTAAGATACAAATCCTTAAAATCCAGATAGGATCCAGATCCAAAATATCTAAAATCCAGACCAGCTATGTCTTATTTATCTCTTTAAACATTGTTTTAGGTTGCTTCATCTGATGCAACAAATATTGAATCTTCTATTGTACGTGAAGGGGACAATTATATTATTAATGGAAAAAAATGGTGGATTTCAGGTTTTAATTTTTTATGAAATGATTTGATTTTATAAACTAATAATTATTTTCTGTTATACATTTGATTTTAACTATTTAATTTTTATAAATAAAAAGAAAAATAATACAACCAATTGTTGAATATTGCTTTTTACTTAATTGATTAGTGCTTAAAAAAAGTTTCTGCTTAAAGGGATTTTTAATCAAAAATTTGAAGTTTTAAATTATTCTATTAACTCTTAAATTCTTATTGTTGAACATGATTTTAAAACAGCAAATTAAAAATGACACTATTACATTTTATGTTTTGAATTCATTGCAAAGCTGTATTCATTAAAATACAACTTTGCAATAAAATTATCAAAAATATTTTATAATATAAAGATGGTAGAGTAACTAGAATGAAAATAAAGCATGTGTGATTTTTTTTCTTTAATTGATATTTTAATTAATTTTTTTTAATTATGTAAACAAAGTATTTTAAGGAAATTATAACAATTCAGCTTGAGAAATTAATTGTTATTTACAGTTATTGCTATTAGTAGATGGGTATTTGTTTACTTATTATTTTGATGATTTTAACTTAATTGTAACTTAAAAGTAAAAAGCCTGTAAAAGGCTTGATTTATGCAGCAGTTTAATAATCCATAACTTAAAGATAATTTGATAGAAAGTTTATTGATAAAATAATCTACTATCTTAATAATGATTTGATAAAAAGGTCATTGATAATATAATCTACAATCCATACCTTAATGATAATTTGACAAAAAGTCTATTGATAATACTACAAAAAGTAAGGTGAAATTATCATTTAAAACTCCTGGGCATTATGAAGGTAGGTAAGTTTTTTTCCTAGGTTGGTAGGACTGTCTGGCGTCTGTTTGCCAAAAGGTTTTATTATCTCCGAGTTACACATATTTTTGTAAACAAGCAAAAGTAAATTTTTCGATTTCTTCAATGGGTGATTTTGTTGAGCAAAGAAGTTGCATCAAATTTTCTTTGCGGAACCAATACTCTTGTGCAGACACGTTGAAAATATTGCGGTAGGCCTTTGGTGATCAAACTATGGCTCAAAAAAACGTTTATAAGTGGTACAATAAGTTCAAAGAGGGCCGAGAATGCAAGACAAGCCGCGCTCTAGACAACCATCAACATCTACCAACGAGGGACACGTCCAAAAAATCAAAGATTTGGTACTTGAAAACTGTCAATTGACAATTAGGGATCTCGCTGATAGTGTTGAAATATGATTTGGCCCAAACCATTTTAAAGAATGTTTTGTGTCTCAAAGGTGTCAAGTCTCGATTGGTGCTCAATTTTTTGGATAAAAAAAAGTCGCATTGATGTGTATGAAACTTTGTTGTGTGACTATCAGGGCTGCTTGAAATGCATTATTACTGGAGACAAGACTTGGATTTATGCATACGACCCTGAAACCATCGACCAATCTAGTGAATATCGTGCAAAAGTTGAAGCAAGACCAAAAAGACCATGGCGAAGTGGATTGAAAATCAAGGTCATTTTGACAGTGTTCTTTGATTATTGTGGTGTGATGCACTATAAATTCCTTCTGCCGGGCTAAACTGTCAACAAAGAATATTATTTGAGCGTTATGCTTCAGTTCGTCTGAAACGACCAGAATTATGGCAAACAACTCTTGGTTTCTTCATCACCAAAATGCTTCATGTTATACTGCATCGGTTTTTTGCGACTTTTTTGCCAAAAACTTGACTAACATTGTTCTGCCACCACCATATTTGCCTGATTTGGCCCCATCTGACTTCTGGCTATTCAGCATACTTAAAAGGCCAATGCAAGGATGCCATTTAGGCCCGATTGAGGAGATAAAGACTTTTCCGACTGTTTCGAGGACTGGAAAAAGCGTTGGAAAAAGTGCGTTTTATCAGATGGGGATTACTTTGAAGGGGATGAAATTGATTCGGAAGAATAAATAAAGAATTTACATTTTATAAACAATTTCACTTTTTTGACTACAATAGTATAATCTACAATCCATACCTTAAAGGAATCCCAAACCTCCAAGACAAGTTGTGTTCATATTAAAGAAAATGATTTAAAAAAATGTTTGGGCTAAATTTTTTTGATTAAAACAAAAGAATAAATGCATATCAAGAAAAACTAACTTTTTAATTTTAGTCGAAGCTCACCTTTATCGTTTTGTTATAGGCCAAAAAGTCAGCATAATATACACCACAATCTACAGACTTGATAATTTATTCAAGCTATATTATTTCAAGTTTCAGTACATTGATTTTGTTTGCTTGTGTTAAAGATCCATTATGTAAACAAACAAAAAAGACAATGACACCATGTACTAAAACTCTTAGAAATAAAACGCGCTTGAATAAATTATCAAATCTGTAGATTGCGGCTTATATTATGCTGACTTTTTGGCATACAACAAAACAAAAAAGGCAAGCTTTGACTAAAATAAAAAAGTTAGTTTTTCTTCTCAAGAAAACATAAGCAACAAAGTACAAATATACAAGAGTAAAATATTACTGGTAACTTTATTCTTTTTATTAGAATATGTCAATAAACATTTAAACAAATGATTAATGTGATTGTGTTTTTATTATTAATTGTGTCAACAAAATTTTTTTAATTTTGATGTCTTCAGTTGGCACCAGGAGGGTTTTTTTTTGTTGAGGATAATGATGATAAAAATGTTATGGAGCAAATATTCTGTGACCATTGGTAACAGCAATGATTATTAATATTACATTGAAGCATGTAAATTGAAAATATAGTTTTAATTTTATTAATTATGTCAACAATTTAATTTTCATTAATTACTTAATTACTTTAATCATTATTTACTACTTCTTATTTATTATTACTATTTTATTATCATTTACCATAAGTTCTTTTTTACTAAATATATTCAGACAAAGTGTAAAAAAAACTTAATTCCTGGCGCACAAAGAAGATTTATGGAGAAAAGTATTCCTACTGTGTATCATAATTTCAGTGAAAATGTTGATTACAATCAAAAGTATAGAAATATTATGAAGTGTGTTTAATAAACAAAACATACAGACAAATTTAACATTTTCCAACTTAAGTTAACTTATTCAAACTTAATCACATTCCGAAAGGATGCGAAAAATACTTTAATGTTGCAGCATGCAAGTGCCTGGATTTTCCTAAATGCATCTGTAAAAAGGGTAAAAAGTACAAGAGAGAGCATGATTTTTTCAGCAATCAGAGATTTATGCAGATTATGTATATGAAAGGTCTTTATATTAGAAATATTTCAAAGCTATGGTGCAAAGAAGCAAGAAAAAACAGAATAAAAAATCACATGCCTGCAATAACAGGTTATGAATAAGTTTTGTACTTGAATTAATGTTAAGTTATCTCTGCAAAGATACATAAGAGTCTTATTTTAAAAATTTGTAATAGTCTCATTTTAAAGCTGTGCTTAAATTGTATTTGAAAGAATCAAAAGAAAAAAAAAATTATTTAATTCTTTTAAACAATGGCAAAAAATTAAAACATTAAGAACAATTTGTACAAGTTTTGGGAAATCCAGATAAACAAAAAAAAAGGAAATCGCTTACCATTTTAAGCTTTTAGGTATGCAAAATCATCTGTTTATAATTGGATTATATTTATTAAAACTCAAATCATTGAAAAGAAAAATATCTTGTGGTAAACTTATTATAATTGCTTCGAAAGCCAACATTTGATATATTAAAAAAAAGTCATTCATCACAGCCTGACAATTTGACCCGTACCCAGACCCGACTTTTATAAACAGGTCTGGGTTTAGGTTGAGTTTCAACAGACCTGACCCGGACCCAGATCCAATTTTAAAAGAAGGGTCTTGGTATGGTCTGGGTCCAGACCTGACCCTTTCAGTTATTTCAAAAAAAAAAAGAGCATTTTTTGTTTAAAAGTGCTCTAAGAAGTCCTAATAGTCTTGTCACAGAATTTAAGAGTTGGTATTGGTCTAATTAATGCAAGTATCATCATGGCCATCAAAAACTGTATGGTAATTAAGTAGTTTTTCTCAGTCATCATATTGAGTGGAGCGTTGTAAATAATGAAAATATTGAAAAACTAAAGCATTTAGCTATTATAAATTCCATCGTATAATGTAAGGAGGGGTGATATCTATATGCGTAAGGGTCTTTGAAGGCCTTCAGAGCTTACATTAATACCCACGCAACGACACACTTAAAACAGAAGACCTTGGAAGCTTTTTAAAAGAGCAAGGCTAAAGTATGTCTACTGACACCATGGAAATATAAAGAAAATCTTTATGCGTTAGAGTGTCTGAAGGCTTTCGTGACTCACTTTTTTTTATTTTTAATATTATCTACATTAGTTTGAGAAGACCCTGCTTAGTATGCTTTATGAAAAGATACCTCATGCGAGATGCTTTTCCAGTGTTGCTCATACTCAAAAATTCAAAAAGTTCTTTCAGGACTTTTATTTGCAACTTGAAAGCCCCACATTAATATACTTCTTAGGTTGTGGGTCTCAAACTGAAGGCCTTAGAATGGTAAGACCCTACATTATGCAAACACTTTCGATGTAGGCCTTCTGATATGACATTCACACCCGAATATGAAGGGTTCTGGTTAATAATTGAGACTCACAGGCCAACAATTAAAAGGCCTTATTTATTACCAATGTATGTACTTTTTTTATTACTTATGTATGTACCAAACCCCTCCTATAATTTAACTATTATAATAGCTAAAAACCAGGACCACGTTTAACTCTCTTTTTTTTTTTATACAAAATCAAAAGGTGTACTTGATTTTGTTTAACGATTTTGTTTTTCTTTTAACGTGGTTGGGTCCTTATTTTTTTAATGAAGTTATAATTTCAGATAACGGTGAATTAAAACTTTAGAAAATAATAACAGAAAACTTTTTTCAGAAATGATTTTACAATAATGATAGATAGCAATAATTTTATTAATAACAGTTTTAGATTTTATTATTAATAACAGTGTTAGACTTCACTAGTAATAACAGTGTTAGACTTCACTAAAAAATAACAGTGTTAGACTTCATCATTAATAACAGTGTTGGACTTCATTATTAATAATTGTTAGACTTCATTATTAATAACAGTGTTAAACTTCATGTAAATTCCAAACAAAATCTTGCACAAGTCTTCATATTGACAAAGGTCACTAGTATTTTTCTTTTTTTCCTAAGAAATTAGAGCAGCTTCATTTTCGTTTTCATTAATGGAGATTGCAGTACCGATTTTTTATTATAATTGAAAAATTAAAATTAGTAAATAAATTAAAGTAAATTAAAATTAAAGGCTATAAACTAAAACACCTTGAAGTTCAGATTTTACCCAATTTTGTGAGCATACAATGGCTTCCAATGTGCTTGGAATAATAGAACTACAATATTTATCAAGAACTCTATCACCTGCGCTAAAGGTGACTCAGAAGAAATAATCCTTTTTGAATATCAAAAAGAAGCAGAAGACTGATTTCAAATACTTTCCTTTAGCACTGGAGTGTTTACCTTGTTGAAATATTTAGGAGCGTATTCATTATGCAACTTTTTTTAATAGTCCGTTAATATTTTCTAACTTCAGTTCAGTTGCAACACCATAAATTTCCCTAAAGTAGTACTCAACGCTGATCATTTTATAATGCGTGTCCAACGCAGATGCAATGGCTAATATATCAGAACTAATTTTACAATATTTTGAAAATTTTGCTGTCGTTTTCCTCCCCATTTCACAGATAAACTGAAAATGATTGCTACCCATATCAGTTATTTGTAAATAAATTTCACAAATATGATTAAAATAGTAGTTTGCTGTTGGATTTATTATTGTAGAGATAAGGTTTGAAATAGTCACAACAACCATTAACATTTGTCCAATCTTCATTTAGCGAATGTGTGTAACTTAAATCAATTTCTTTTAGACGAATAAAGGCATTTTTGAATTCAGTATCAATGCAGTATCCAACATTATATAGCACCTCATAAATAAAATTTTGGACAAAATTTAAAAGTTGATATTTTAAAAAGCTAATAACTTTTATTATTTAATATTTCAACTGTTAAGATGTTAGTATATGTAGTTTATAAATATATTAAAATAATTATTTCAAATACCATATTTAGCAATATTATAGAGTTTTTTTGAAAGATGTTTTATTTGAGTAAGAAAAATTTCTTTATTCATGTTTGAATAACAATATCTAATTCTTGCTTCAAGCTCTTCCAAATTCTCAGCTCTCCAATTATTCTTGTACACTAGCCGTTTTAAATCACCCCAAAAGTTTTCAATTGGTCTTGCTTCTGGAATCTTAGCTGGGTTTATATCTTTGGGTACAACTTTGATTTTTTTCAATTTTAAAAAGTTGATGACCAACTTTGTGTAATGTGATCGAGCTAGATCAGGCTAGAAAATAAACTCATTGTCTTTTTTATAATATTCTGATACTAGAGGAAGTAAAGTTTTTTCTAGTATCTCTTTATAAGTGTACTGGTTGATTGCCTGCTTACTGTGATGAATATAAAGAGGGCTTATTCCATGGAGGCTGATGCAACAAGAAACTAATAGCTTATCCTTGTACTTTTTACGCAAATTGTATCTTACTTGGTCAGAACATTGAGAATGATCAGCGGCATAAAGCCTAGCATTACCAGCTAATGCGCTATTGCTTAAGGTAAAATAGCTTTCATCATCCATAACAAAACCCAAGTTTTTATAATTTTCGTACAATTTACGACATTTAGGACACATAGCTTTCTTATGCTGATGGCTACAATCTGGGCGATTTGTTTTTTTGAAAGTTCAAATGTTAGTAATTGTTTTTAATACTTGGGAAATTCAAGTTTGACTACAGTTAAAAATTTGAGCTACTTTCTTTTGGGAGCACTCTGACTTATTTTCAAAAAATGATGCAATCTTTGAAATATTTTCTTTAGTAGCTACTTTAGCGATTCGACCACTTCCAACTATTATTTTTAGAGATCCATTCTCCAATTTCATAGTTTTATTGTAAGCAGTTGATCTGGGTAAACCCCATTCCATAAACTGCTTAGCAACAAACGCTTTACCTTTTTCTCAATTTTTTTGGAAAAAAATTTTCATAATTTTTTCGAGGTCCTTAACTTTGACTATTTTATTTTCAATATTTAAATAATATTTTTAACTTAATTAAATTAAATTTAAATAGATTATAAAATCCTCTTTCAAATAAGTATAAAGGTTTTTTGTGTGCATGAAATAAATTACATAATAAATGCAATTAAAATTTGTCTGAAATTTTATTTATATGGTGTTAAGTAGAGTTCCATCTTGTTTTTACATCTAAAACAACATTATTACTAGTAGCTTGTACTTGGGATGCTACTTCTTTAAACTGTTGCCGTTTCAAAGTTGATTTGACATATTTCACACTTTCATTAACTTTTACTATTATATGTTTAATGCTTTCAATTGCATTTTGAACAACCGAATTTACAATATGCGCAGAACATCTAACATAAATAAAACTACCATCACTGATGAATTTAGTATTCAACTTCTCTTTGAGAATTCTAATCATTGCGTCATTTGTTGAACAGTTATCTAGAACAAAACACATGGTTTTTTTATCAATGCTCCATTTGTATAGCTTCTCAAGTAAAGTTTTATATAGTGCTATTTTAGTACAAGGCGTATCAATATCAATAAAGTTAAGTATATGCTTTTTTTTGTCTCCAATTATTATCAATATAGTGGCAGGTAAAGGCAATGTAGGATTTAATTTGAATAGATGTCCACAAATCACTTGTGAAATTAATTCGACATTGTAGCTTTTCCATTACACCATATAACTTTTCCTTTTCATCCTCTGAGATTTTCAAACAATCATTTGTAATTGTACGTCAACTAACCATTTTAAAAATCGATTGCAGATTTTTACTATACTCTCTAAAACCACAATGTTCAACAATTGAAAAAGGATATTTATGAAGTATTATCATGTGGGCCAAGTCGTTTCTGCTTGTTTCTTGATTAAATTTGAAACTTTTAGACTCCAAAATACCATTGACATTAGCTTGAAAAGTTTTTTTCTTAAAAAAATCTTTTTTAAAAGTGTGCATAAAATTGGGTTTTATAATCTGGTTTATGAACCTTTTTAAATATTTCTGAAATCATTGTTGGTTTTCATCGGCATATGTTTAATATTAAGTAAGATATAATGAAAAAAGTATATAAAAAAATTATAATAATGAAAACATATTAATTAAGAAAATGTTAGTCGGGTCTGGGTATAATGGGTCTAGACATAAGATCAATACCCGACCCTTTCGGTTAACGGGTCTGATGGGTCAGGGTCTGGCGAGTTTCAGGCCCAAAAAATGAGAACCAGGCCTGGAATTAACAGGTCAGGTCTAGTCTGGTCTAGACCAGACTTATTACCACCCCTACCCGCATGTAAAGTTTGATTTTAAAGCCAAATATGAAAAAAAATTATTGGTTTGGCTTTGTATTTCACCAAAAGGCGTATCAAAGCTGTTTTTTATTCCTTCAAGAATGGCAATGAACAAAACAGTCTACCTAAAAACCATAATTAAAATTTATTTAGTACCTTTTATAAATAAGTTTTATAGTACAGGAGAGTGGGTATTTTGGCTAGACTTGGCATCTGCTCATTATGCAAAAAGTGTGGTAAATAACCTAAATAAGCAAAAAATAAATTTTGTACCAAGATCAATCAGTTCTGCAAATATTACTAAAACACTGCCAATAGAAGACTTTTGAGGAAACTTATAAAATAAAGTTTATGAAGGCAATTAGACAGTTAAGAATCTTGAAATCTAGAATTATCTGCTGTCTTGGTAAAATGGATCTTGAGTTTGTACAAAACCATATTTAGGAAAAAACTTGACTATACAAGAAGACATGACTATACAAGACATTTTTTTTTCTCTTTAAGTACTAAAAAAAATTCTATTTTTTTATTATTATTTTTAAGTTTTGTGTTTTAAATAAAAACAATTTGTTCCAAAAATAAGGCTTCTATTCCAGTCCAAAAACTTGTTCATGACAGGTTAAGTAGGTGTTTCAAGCAGATAAAGCTGCATTTATAGCATGTACAGTGCTGGAAGATAGTTTCATTTACAGCATGTACAGTGAAGATATTTATAGTATATAACAGTGAAGATATGAACATAGTTTCAAAAGGAGACTCTAAAGTAATATAAAGTTAGCAAATAAAAATAAATTTCAAAGAGAATGAAAGAAAAATAGACTAATAGATACAATATAATATTAGTTATTGGTACCAACAAAGAGAAAAATATACGAAAACTACATAGAGAAACTAGAATCAAAGTATCTGGGACATGTTGTGAATGAATCAGAATGAACAGCGTTAACAAAAGTATAAGCATATTTTTTATTTCAAAATAACATTAATAGATTAGTTGTTTTGGGTTGTGACAGAACAGTTGTCAATAGCGGATACTAAAAAGTGTTCAGTATTAACAACTATACAATACTAAAAAGATCTGTTCACTTGTTTATTTGTCAAATACATGCCAATGATCTGCCCCTACGCCATCAAGTTCTTGATGTCAGAACCCAATGGATGTCCTGGACCAATTTGAAGTGAAATTAAGTCTTATAATACCTAGCCAATATTAATTACGTTCCAGTCAGTGTTACATTACCAAAAATAGTAAAAAAATCTCTTAGATCTAACCAAAATTACATACTTAATATTTGCATAGTTACTACAGGTTATTTACATTTATTTCTACAGGTTATTGTCTATCCAGTTATAACTAAATTATTGCTATAACTAAAATCCTGGAAAACCTGACCAATATCAGGTAGCTGGTCACTGTAAACAAAATATTTCAGTATTATGTTGGATGTAGAGAACCTTCACATGTTGAAAGAAATGGTTAATGCAGCTTGTTTGGCAAAAACTCATAAAACAGTTTTTAAATTTGGCACAGTTACTACTTATGTCACTATTTCCATTCTGTTACAATTTGAAATTCGATAATTTTGTTTTTCAATACACCTTAATCAAAAGTGCATAATATATATCACCATATATAACCATATAAAAGTGATATACGGTAGATAATTGAAATGTGTAGTTTTAAAAAACATATACCATAGTATATTTTGAAAAATGTCAAATAAATTTATGGAAATAATAAAGCAAAAAAGATGTTAGCCATATTGGATTTATCTGAATAGAAACTTTTTATTATGAAAGAGTTTTTTTTATGAAATTAATAACCATGGTCAATTAATAGATTGTGAATCTTATTTCAAATTTTTGTGAGTATATTTTATATAAAATTTTTTGATTTATTCACAGATATTATCATAGATTGGGAGTTTTTTAAATAAATGTTTAACTAGCTATTGAGAATATTTTCAATGCATCAATGCATCATAACATTTTTACTTGAGAATCAACACATCTTAAGATATTTAGACATTAATTAGACATTTTTACCAACTTATAAACTATTACATTTTAACCAAATTAGAATATATATCAACCAAGTTAAAATATTTCAACCAAAGTTGATCCAATAGTATGAAATATATAATCTTGCCTGATAAGTAGAGACAATAAGCTATCACACAAAACAGACTCAGATTAATTAAAAATGATTACCAGAGATAAAAAAACAGACATATAATCAGTAGATATATCTAATGGATGCTTGATGATTATTTATTTAAGTTTTACTCTAGTGTAAAGATAACTTTAGCCTTTATGCTGACCCTCATGAGCTGTAATGGGTCAGAATGAATTAACTATTTGTATGGTTCTACATAAATATTGATATTGGTATGTAAAGCATATGTAAGGTTTAAAAAATGGATTTTTCTACAAAGCTAATGTTAAATGTATTTATATACATTTATATTTTATATTCACTAAAATGTGTTTGTGTTCAGTATATTATATTTTGTTTATATGTTATACTCCAAACTTAGGTCTGCATGAAATTTTACTGATGACATCATGAAATTTAAAAGTATATCAATCAATAAAAATTATATTTTGTTTATATATTAAACTGTAAACTCAAGTCTGCATGAAATTTTGCTGATGATATCATGAAAGGATACACTGGGGCAGAAAGTGTACACTATCATAAGGATACACTGGGGCAGAAAGTGCATCAGCTACATTTGGTTTTGGTTTTGGGCAGGAATTGTCTACATATAAACAAGGCTGATTAATGAAAAAAAAAATCAAATTTTTTTTATAATTCAATGACTTCTGCCCTAACCTGAGCCATCAGTTAGCTGTTGTTTTCATACTGTAAGTAAATTCACCTGTTTCTGATATCTTTTAAGAAAAAACTGGGGGGGGGGGGGGGAATCTTTTGAGAATCATAAAAATCCAATTTTAAATACTTTTGTTTGATTTTAAATGTGTTTTTTCTTTTTTTAAATTTGTGTGTGTGTGTTTTATTTAGGAAATAAAAATGCTAATTATGAAAAAAATGTGCTATTTTTTAGGTGCGATGGATCCACGATGTGCTCTTTGTATTTTCATGGGTAAGACTAATCCTTCTGCCCCTAAGCATTTGCAGCAGGTATTGTTTTGGTGTGTAGGTATATAAAATATTTATAAAGTTAAATAACTGTTTGTTTTTAATTTTCAAACTTTTTTTAGTCAATGATTCTTATTCCAATGAATGCTGAAGGTGTGAGGGTAATAAGGCCACTTTCTGTTTTTGGTTATGAAGATGCACCAAGTAACTATTTTTAGTTGAGCTTAATTTATTAAATAGATTTATATGCATGATAATAAACTATATTATGTTGAGTTTGAAAGATAAGAAATGAATTTGTAAATCTATCTCTTGGTCAATTTGTTTTAATCTTTGCTGTAAATCAAAGTCAGTATAAGTAGCCATGGTGCTGTGGTTAGAGTTCTGGCTCAAAACTAAGAGGTTCAAGGTTCGATGCCAGCTCTAGCCCAAAAAGTGATACAGAAGGAAGCACAATGATATATGAATATATATATATATATATATTTATATATCACAAACAGTTCATATCTAAGGACGCAATTTCCTAATTTTTTTTTTGCGCTCTTGATAAAAAAATGCGCACTTTAATTTTTCAGAAAGAAAAAAAAAAAGAAGAATAATGAAAGAAGAGATTGCTCCCTCATGCCAAAACTCAGTCCATGTAGTAGGACTTCTTTGTGGCAGCAGGCTATAAGATAGTTGATTCATGTACTTAAGTCCCCACAACTACTTGTTTTAGTATCATGTTATCAGTGTGCGTTTAATGCTGCATTTATATATGTATATATGTATATATATATATCACTGTTGTAAAAAATGACCAAAAACTACTTTGAGCTGACCCGAGAAAACCGCTTTGACAACTACAATGTGAAACTACAATGTTTCCTGACTCCAAAAATGTAAAATTTGAAATCTAACTATTTCGTCCGAGAAAATAATTTTGATTTTTAGTTTTTAGTACTTTGCACAATAGGGCGAAATGACAGCTTTTCAAATTTTGCATTTTTACAGCATTCAAAAACTCTTCAAAATAAGCATTTATTACTCCAAAACATAACTGTCTAAAATTCACTTGAATAATAGTTTATTCTGACACAACTGATATAGTTTTTCATTAACAAGATGGAAATAATAAACACTTTCTTAAATAATTCTTTTAGTTATTCTAAGCCAAAACACAAAAACAACCTCTTGATTCTAAACACATAAAGAGCAAATGGTACATAAAATAAATTCTTCTCAATATTTGATTCTTCACAAATGCTTGCTGTTGTAGTCCACAACACATGAAAGAAGCCTCTTTGCATACTCAGGATGATTGCGGTCTCTTTTGTATCTCTGCCAATGTGAGCTGAAATTATGATGCATTAATTCTGTTGCCTGCTCACTAAAGATCCCCAAGGGAGCCCTTTTGATCTCAATGAATTGCTTCACATGGAAGAAAACAGCATGAACTTTTGGAGTCACACTGATGTTCATGATTGCCAAATATGAGTCTCTGAAGCGATCAATTTTTTCAGAAAAGTCATCCTCCAGAACCATACCAAAACATGCTGTCACCACAGACTTAAACTTTCGAAGGGCATCAATGATTCCAAAGACTTGAAAAGCAGACTCAGTCTCTGCAATTCTTTGAAGGAGGTCAAGATTGCTGAGAAGCTTGTGACAGGCATTCCCTGCAAACTGCCCACCATGGTATGGTTCTTGTTGAATGTGGAGAGCTGAGGGCCACTTGACAACATTGGGCCAAACTTCTGTCATGGCTTTGTACATGTGATTGACCACACCAAGGAGAAGATGGAGTTCCATTGGTGGTATGAGCTCCAAGATGAGTTTGTTTTCAGAACCAGACAGCAAAGGCTCATGCACTACATTGCCAAAAGATCTTGCCTTTTTGATATCACCACCAGACTTAGCAAACTCTTGATAACAGGCAGCAAGTGAGCCTAGTGTCCTCAAAGATCCTGATTGAGAAAGATGCTTCGATTCTGTGTTGCACCAAGAGCAAGGGTGAGTACTTGCATGGCTCTGAAGGCCACAAAGGATGTAGGCAAGTTTCATGTCGCATGAGACAACAAAGTTGACTTTGTCTAACTTGATTAAAGACAAGATCTGCCTCACATTTTCAAAGTTTTCTGGTAGTCCTTCTGATAAAGCCACAAGCATTTGACGCTTTACACTACTGTCTTTGGCAGTCCTCTGAGTTAAAAGTTTTTTCCATGGTGGTGACCTTGAATCACAGTGAGAATCCAACTCCATGATGCCAAGAGAAACTTTCAGAAATCCTCCACCTCCATCAATTCCCAACTTGACAATATGATTCTGGAAAACTCTTCGAGAAAGCAGGACTTCATTCAAAAGCTCGGCAAGATCCTTGCAATGCACAACCACAAAGTCAGTGGAGTTACTCTCTGATAAAACTTGGATGCTGGTTTGAGTAAAAAACTCAGACAACTGTTTGCCAATGGCTTCAAACTTAGCAAGAAAACTAGTCTCCACAATCTTGGTGTCACTGACTCTGTTGATGGTTGATGCCAATTTCTTCATGCCAAGGTTGGACAGTCCTGTGTTTAGCTGAACTTGTACAAGATCTTCAGTTTTGATGCTGGGTTCAGGAAAAAGAGCTCTTGCACTTGAGCTTCCTAAAAATGAAATTATATTAACACTTTTTGTAATTTTAAGTTTTAAAATTAAACGTATTCCCTCTGAATCTGCCATCTTTATATGTAAATATAAAAGTATCACCTGTTTTAACTCTAAGTGGTGGGCTGCTTTTAGGATGCGATATTTTGACAGTACCACCAGGTGTGGAAAGTTTAGTAGAGATGACTTGAGTAGCTATTTGCTCTGCAGCGAGTGGATCAGCTGTAGCTAGCTGCTTGAGATTCTCTCTAAAAGTGAATGGAGTGCACTGATGTGGCAGACCTCTTCCAACTAGACTCAAACAATCACCACATCTTTGAGGAGTACAATCTTCCACAGGTTTAGAATAGTCCACTGGGCTCTTCTCATTCAACTTCAAATGTCCAACTTGACAAATAAGACAGTTGCAACCTTGATCTCTTGTTGGTGGTCTAACTTTTATAGATGAGAAAGGAAACAAAGGTGGCAGGTTAACATCTTTTCCTTCATCTTTTCTCCGAAGAATTGTTTGACATGAGTCACAAATGCCTCTTGGCACTCTGGTATCAGTCAAATCAAGACTTGTATGGTAATGCTTGAGGATCTTTTCAACAAGGAACTGTGTCAACTCTCGAGAGCACTTCTTCAGTCACAAGACACAGACAGATTTCCGACAATCTTCATGATTTTTTGAAAAATTTGGCATTTTGAAATTTTTCTTACACAACTGATAAGTGAAACACTTTAAATAAACATGTTCACTGCCAATTCCCGGAATTTTTAGCTTGTTTATAATTTTGATGCAAAACTTAAAACAAACATGTTCACTGCCTATTCCCGGAATTTTCGGCTTGTTTACAATTTTGATGCAAAACTTAAAATAGTCATGTTCACTGCCTATTCCCGGAATTTTTAGCTTATTTACAATTTTGATGCAACAAAATGTTTATAATATAGTTCAACCATGAAATTGTAGGTAAAATTTTATCTTCTGAGTTAAAATAAATACAAATTATACTTGCTATATAGACTGTTATGTTTTAGAGTAATAAATGCTAATTTTGGAGAGTTTTTGAATGCTGTAAAAATGCAAAATTTGAAAAGCTGTCATTTTGCCCTATTGTGCAAAGTACTAAAAACTAAAAATCAAAATTATTTTCTTGGACGAAATAGTTAGATTTCAAATTTTACATTTTTGGAGTCAGGAAACATTGTAGTTTCATCCTGTCAAAGCGGTTTTCTCGGGTCAGCTCAGTTTTTGGTCATTTTTTACAACAGTGTTATTTATATATGTATATATACATTTATATATGTATATATATATATATATATATATATATATATATATATATATATATATATATATATATATATATATATATATATGTATATATATATATATATATATATATATATATATATATATATATATATATATATATATATATATATATATATATATATATATATATATATATATTAGGGCATATCAATTTTTTTCAAGAAGCAGTATATTGTGTAGAGTTCCTATATATATAATGGATATATAGCAGTTTTGAGTTGTGCGCTAGCCTTTGTAGGGATCGCACACAAAATCAGATTTTATAGCATTTTAAAGAAAAATGTGGTTAAGTTTAGCAAATTTCATCTTAATTTTCTTTTAATTAATTGTGTTTTATACCATTAAATTGTAGTGATTTAGTTTATAAAATGAACTTTTATAAACGAAAAAATGTAGCAAAAAAACTTTAGATGTTATTAAATATACATTATTAAAAAACTATATTTGTTTATATCTTTATTTAAATGTCTTTCCATTGTTCTTTCCAATCAAACTTAGGTATTTTTTTCTTGGATTCCAATAAGTTTATTACAAATTTATGATGTTTTTCACAGCCATATCTAGTTTTTGATGCTTTTGTGACTATTTCAACAATTCTTTCTGCATTTTGACTACGACAGCAGTATTTTGGAATACTCAATAGACCGTCATTGGCTTTCAAAATATCTTCCTTCCACAAGACATTCGCTAAAGGTGCTGAATTAATTTTCTCAATGTCCCTTTTTTGTTACCTATTTGTTTCCTCAATGTCTCAAATTATCAATTCAATGTAATCTTTGAACCCAAGATTTAGTGTTGCAGAAAGTTTAAAATGTCTGTTGTATTGGTTATTATTTCTGGCTGCAGTTCTAACTTCTTTTCTTTCATCATTTATGATTGCCAATAATATATTCTCAGTGTTGGCAAAATATGAGTTTTGTTTTAAAATTTGCTGCATTACCTCCTTGTATTTTACATCAATAACTGCATCAATTATCATTATTATCACCTTGTATTTTATCAATAATTATCAATGCATTTATTATTAATTGAGTCAGATACCATAAATTTTTAGCTCCATTTATCGCCAAACAATGTGATGTAATATGGAACCATCCTTTTGCATAGTATTGCATAAGAATTGTTACCAAATCAAAAACTTCTTTTGTCAGCATTATAGTAGAAATATATAAAAGTGAAACACAGTTTGCTCTTGTGAGCCACCAAGAATGACGAATATTATTCGTCATTCTTGCTGGCTCATATGAAACATATTATTTAATTGTATAAAAGTTTATGAATTGAAATGATTTAGAACTCATTGAAAAAATTACCTAAGCTTTTGTATTGTGAGCCACCAAGAATGACGAATGTTTCGAGGAGCACTTAAAGATATTTCATTTGAAACTTGATTAAATAAAAAGGTACTGTAAAGATATTTTTAATCTGAGCTTAATGTACCTAGGATCAGCAAGTAAATGAAAAGCACACTTTGATTTTTTTAAAATGAACTTCTGCTAAATTAGTTGAGTCTTCTGTTATTTTTCTACCAATATCTCCTTTAAATAACGCTGGGCCAGAAGAACAAATATTTAAATGGAAGTTAATTTAAATGGAGTTGACAAATGAGCCACTGGATTGGTTTATCAAAGTTCTGCTTTTATTAGTTTTATTTCTCCTCCAAACTTATAAGTGTTTACTACAGTTGCATCACATAAGATAGCATTTAAAGAACCACTATTGCCAGTTTTAAATATTAAATAGAGAATTTCATCAGCAATACATCGAGAGGTTATCAGATATTAGATGATCTATATAGCTGCTTCTTGGTTTTCTAACTATTTTAATATGTTATTCTTTAACTGTCCCTTTAGTTATTATTGAATTATCTTTTCTTACATCAATACATTTAAAGTAGTTTCAAAATTTCACATTTCAGTAGAACAAGAAAGACTTCACCAACATGAAGTCTTCCTTGTTCTACTTTTTTCCTATCAAGCATATTTGATTCATTTATTATTCCCATATCTTTTAGAGCAGCTTTAACAATAGCTGCAGTTTTAATGCAACTGACACAATAATGATCTGCCAATCCTATTCTGGTTATATTTTTTTAAGACATCATCAGATTCATAACATTTGTCATTTTCATCATTAGTTTCATTTAATTTGATACTTTGACATCTTTCTTTGTAGGTACCATTGCTGTTGAAAATTTATAATCTTGTTCAAATGTTAAGTTGTCAGTATTACCACAAGTATGAAATGCTGCCATGATATAATGAGTTGCTTTTTATTAATTATATACAATTTTAAATTACTAAGAATAAATACTTAAAATACATATATTTTTATTACAAAATATACAACAAATTGTTTCAAATCAATATAAATTTTGTTATAGCAAGATAATATTGTTTAGATTAATATATAGCATAAAATCCTATATTAAAATTATAAAAGTAAAATATATATAACTAAAAACTTTGAAATTAGTATTACATGAGTTAAATAAAATTGTTAAGAGATTTTAATAAAAAATTTTTATGTGTAAATTTTTTTTATATAGTTTATATAATTGATTATCTCAGTTCATAACCACCACATGCTGCTTGTCAAAATTTTTAAAAAAAGTATGGTTATTACCCGCCCTATATGTATATATATATTAGGGTGTTTCAAGAAAAGGTAATGTCTGAAAGAAAACAAAGAGCTTATCATCTGCCCAGACCATGATTTAGTACCAAAAAATTTTTTTTTTAATTTTCTAAGATCCTAAGGGCACCTTCAAGGGGAATAAGAGGTATTTTGTACTAATTTTAAAACAGTTTGTAGAAAGTATTAAAATAGATAATTTTAATTTTTTTTTTTTTTTATATTTATGTTTGTAAAGACTTATTTAATCGAAATAAAAGGGGCTCTATTCTCAAAAAAAAGTTTTAAACTTATAAAAAATTATTTCAAAAATCACTTAAATCCATAAATATTTAGCAAAGCACATAAATATTTAACAAAGCACATAAATATTTAGCAAAGCACATAACAAAGCACATAAGTACAAAATATTTTTTTTTAATTCTTAAAACTCATAAAAGTATATTATATTTTCAATTTACTTTTAATAGAGTGCTATATTGATTTCTTAATTATATCCAGCTTCAGGGTTTATTATGGAAAATATGTAAAAGAGACGGCCTGGACAGGGAACAAAGATAAGTTTTTTGTAGTCAATAGTCAAAACCATACGGTTTTTACTCAAATTTAAAAAAATTAAAATTTGAAAACTAGAAAAATTGTTAAGTCAATAGTAAAATTTGTTTTAAATTAAAGTACAGCAATCCCAGTAAATTTATAATCCTCCCTATTCTCTCTTTAAAAACAGTTGTTAATAAAAAACATAAAAAACAAGACTTTATTTGTTATAGCGATTTTTTTGTTATCTGTTTTTTTCCTCCCTTTTCAGTTTTTTTATAATTATTTGTAAAAAGAAAGGTCCCCTGTCTTTTCTCCTCAGAATATGCTCTATTTATTTGGTCTTAAACTAGCTTAACTACCCTCTCAAAGAATTAACAACATCTAGTCCTTTGAATGTTGCTCTAAAGAATTGATTAACAACATCCAGTCCTTTGAATGTTGCTCTAAATTCTAGATAAAAATTGTTGAATTTCCAAAACTGTAGTGAAGTTTTCATCCATTGAGTTTCTGCCTTTTCATGTCAAACTATGTCGAAAACTAGCAACAACTTGTCTGTTGTTAATGAAGTCAAACTAGGTGGCTCATCCTCACTTAAGTTGAGACTATTCAATATAATTTGGTTCATTTCTGGTGCTCCAAAGGAAAACTGTCACTTGGACATCTTTGTAAACTGTATGGTTTTCCAGCCATATTATCATGTTCCCTACATTCTTTACCTGCTAGGACAAAAACTACCAAAGTATGTCCGAGAATAGAGCTTGAAGCAGCTGGAGTGCCAAGTAGAATCCATTTTTCAAATCTTTTCATTTGTCTTTGAGCTTTCATATCCTAATAAATAGTATAAACTAACATTTTGAATCACTTTAATCAATAAAGAGCTTTCTAACTTATCATTAAAATATAAAAATATTTTATACCTGTGTTTGTGCCAAGGAAGCTAGCTCTGCTTTTCCAAACCACTCTGTATAAAAATGAAAAATTAATAAAGCCATTACAGTTATTTCTACTTTGTGCTTGTCAGTCAGGTTTTGAAATTCATTCATTAAAAGATACTATTTTAAATAGTATAAATTTTAAATACTGTAAACCTTTTCCAATAAATTTTAAATGGCAAACTGATTCCTTGGTATAATGGTAAGTGAAATTTAAATCTATTTCAGGAGCTATTCTACAAAAACAATTTGGGTGACGGTACCCCTGTGCCAAGAAATGTAAGGTTACATTGATGAAAATATAACTAAATAAAGGCATTTTTCTGAGAAAAAAAACAATACTTGCCAATAAAATTAAGTTAAAAAAAAGTCCTCAAATTTTGAATTTGGGTGGTGCCCAAAACTTGCCCATATACTTCAAAATTGATCAATAACAATATATTTGTTTCCTAGCCTAACTCTTCTCTGGTGCAACTAGCAAATCTTAGTTAATCTAAACTAATCTTACTCTGCTGATTTTTATTTAACTTTGATATGCTTCTTTTATTTCTTCAGAATTTTCTTTTTTTTACTTCTTCATATCTTTCATCTCTACCTCCAAGTCTTCCTTTTCTTTCACCAAGCTGGTCTTTTAAGAAAGCAATATCTTCTTTGTTTCTTTCATTTTTTCGCATTATATCTTTTAATATTTCCTCAAACATAACATGAAGATGTTCTCCTAACCAAAATACGTTATTAACTTGTTCTTAAAACAAATGTCTTTTATTTACTTCAGCAAAATTTGTTCTGTATCTTTCATCTTTTAATTTTGTCCACTCCTTCAACAATTTCTCAATTTTTATCCTGTAAAAATATTATTTAATTGTATAAAAGTTAATGAATTGAAATAATTTAGAACCCATTGAAAAAATTACCTTAGCTTTTGTATTGTAAGCACTTTAAAAGTTAAAAAAGGTGCATTTTAACAGGTTTTTGATAATATATGTTTTTTTCTTTCTATATTTTTTTTTATAAAGCAAATATTATTTGAGATTTGTATATAATTTTGCTTCTTTTGAGTACAAGGTTGACCTACTTTTGAAGGGTTTTTTTCCTAAATATTGAATTAGATAAATATATTATATAATTAATATAACTAAATATTTATTAGGTAAATGTTTAAGATACTCTGTAAATGTTTAACTCTAAAAATATTTTTAATTCAAACTTTTTTTATTTCCAGTGTTATTATATTATTCAGAATACATTTAAAGGTAATGAAATGCAATTTTGTGCATATGATTTGATTTATCGTTTTACAGGTGGTCATGCAGAAATAGAATTTATAAATGTTCGTGTGCCTGTTTCTAATATTCTGGTTGGTGAAGGTCGTGGTTTTGAAATTGCCCAGGTAATAGAAAATTTATATCAGGGCCAACGCTATTTTTCCTACTTCTAAACTCGTGTTGTTGGCCCTGAATATTATTTTAACATTTTATTTATACAAAAATGTTGATTTTTAGTAAAGCTTTGTTTTATTAACTATTTAACTGTCAAGTCATAGAATTTATCACTACTATGACAGAAAATTCTCAAATTTAACATTTCAGTTATTTGAAATATTATTATTTATTACAAATATTTAATAGATATATATTTATAATAAATAATAATTAGCCAATTCTAACTTTTATACAATTGTCATTTTTTTAGATAAAGTTACAATCTTATATAAGTAATTTACTGTATTAAAATTTTTTAATTAAGTTTTTAGTTTAGCTGATAAAATTTAATTAATACTTCTTTTGATGATGTTTTATAAGGGTGTTATGAAAGTATGAAAAAGTTGAAGAATTTCAGTTTAATAAAGACAGAGTAAAAAAAAAATTATGGTTTTAGTATAATACATGCAAAGTAAAGATGGAAAAAAAACTGAATAGTTATAACTATTATAATTTTAATACAGTATATTATATATATAATATAATATATTATATATATTATATACATAGCCGCCGAGAGAAATTTCGGGCCCTGGGGAAGTTTTCTTAACGGGCCCTCAATATGCTTAATCATATACCCATGACCAGAAAGCGTGCTCTGGTCATTAAAAATTAAAAATGAAAATTAATTAAATCTTTTAAAAGTCAAAACTATTTAAATCTTTTGAAATTTAAAGTTAGGAAAAAGTGTATAAAAAACAATGTTTTACACTGTTTCATAATAGAGCTTTGCAAGCCTTTCGACTCACAAACAAAATAATAACTTCTTCAAAATTAATTTTCATAGCCATTTCGGCTTCAATAGATAAAAGTCCTAAGTCATTTAAACGATTTTGTGTCGTTCTTGATCTTAATACGTTTTTTATTCTTTTCAACATGCTAAAAGATCTTTCTGCTTGGGCAACTGTCACTGGAATTGTGCAAAATAGCCTTATTGCAATTATAATGTTTGGAAACAGCACATCCAGTTTGTTTTTTTTAATTTCATTTAACAATTCAACAAGCTGAAATATTTTGTATATTGGCATGATAAATTGATTTCAAATGTAGTATTTATGAAAATGATATTGATGATCATCAATATCATTTTCATACATTTTTTGCAACTTTCCACACTTAGGGTAGGGTGGGGCAAGATGCCCCCCTTAACAAACTTTAGCGTATATAACAAACACTTTTACATTTTCTAGTAATTTTTCTTTTTAATATCAAAGTTTACTTATAAGAGAAGACATTGGTAAGATAAAATAACTACTTTATTACTGGTGATAAACTTTAAAGTTAAAAAAACTAATAATTGTGCAAGGAGACATCTTGCCCCAGCCATGGGGCAAGATGCTCCAAGGAGTGCATCTTGCCCCAAACCTTTGAAACAGTTGCATATGGTGCATAAAGTTGTATCAGTGATAAAACTTTCAGAGGCAGAAACCATATCTTTCTTCCTTTTCATTTATTCCATTAGGTCTTTCTGCTTTCTGCTTTTCAGGTTCTTTACCTTTTTTGTCTTTAAATTTATTGATTTCATTTTTTGCTTAATCAACTTATTAAGTGCAGCTTTTTCTTTACGCAATATGACTGCTTGTTGCTTTTTTTTACATTGTTTTCATGCTCTTCTAGTCGCTTCTTGAAAGGTGAAGAAGTAAGGTTTTCAGCTGACTCTGTCTTTCTCTTTCGTTGTCTTAAAACAGGAATTTTGGGATGCGGAGAAATCTTTTCCAAAATTTTTAAAGGAGACTTAAGGCCAAGATACTCATCAACAATTGGCAAATCTGCATCATCAACAGCCTTCAATTTTGCAGCAGTAGTTGTTGTGCTCATGACATTTGCCAACTGTATAGGTGCAACAAGAGGCAAGTTAGGCAATTCACTAGATTGCTGACAGATTTTCAATGGCTCAACTTCATTAGTGAGCAAAGCTGCGTCAAAGGCTTCATTATTAAAAATAAGGTCATTTATTGGGTATAAACCAGAGCATCTATACACATTGATTGCTTTGTCAATGTTTGCAGTGAAGTTGTAGGCAGTTGCAAAAATACCTGCCATGTCAAAAAATGAAATTCTACGCCCCTGATAACATCCAGTTGCTTGCTGCTGCATTGTAGCCAACTTTCAATGGTTTAAAAAATGTATGATCTAAAGGTTGCATCTTGTGTGTACAATGAGGTGGAATAGTTATGAGATGGATCCCATTATCACGATAAAAGTTAATGGCTTCAAGTGTTTTGTGACTGTGATGACCATTAAGTACAATTAATTGCTCATTAGTTTTAGAAGCATGAGTCACAGCAACAAAATGTGTTAACCATTCAATGAATAAAGATGAATCAGTCCATTCACTGGAGCTAACTCTAATAATTGAGCCTGAAGGTGCACCAACAGCCAGATTATCAGTCATTTGCTTACAGGGAAATATAAATTAGGGTGGGACATAAGTGCCACTTGCACTCATTGCACACACAACTGTCACAGTAGCACCTCTTTCTCCACTAGTTATTTTTGAAACTTGTCATTTGCCTTTCGTTGCAATTATTTTTCCTCGCTTATGGACATTTTTGATTCCAGTTTCATCCATATTCCAGAGCTGTTTGGCTGAAAACTTAGGTTCCTCAAATAATGACTTGTATACTGGAAAAAACTGATTTACTTTTGGTTTATTGAAGCCAATGGTTCTGCTTATACTGGTGGCTTGTGGAGTTTGAATAGAAAGTTGTGATTTGCGAGACATGAATCCTCGCAGCCAACCCACTCCTGCCATTTTTGACTCTTTATTAAAAGGATTATCGATTCCCATTTGTTTAGCAAAATCATATGCTAGGCAATACACATCTATTGTTGTCAAGCCAAATAATCCTGTTTCCATTATCTGAACTTGTGTAACAATCTTTAATTCAAATTCTTTACTAAAAATAGGAAATTTACCACCCAGAGACAAACCACCAGCTGCAACATTCTTTAGACTGCAGCCCAACTTTATTACATCTAATGCTGACTTTATTCTATTATTTGTTGCATCTCTCTGTGTTTTTCGCACATAGTTTCTCACCATTATTTGAAATATTTAAATATGTATCTAAAGAAATATTAAAACCTTAAAATTTTAATTATATAAACATACAAACACATACCGGTATTATTATAATTATTTAATACATTATTATTTTATACATTACATAACATCTATAAATTAACTCTATTTGAGTTAAATAAGAACTTACTAAATTTACATGTACATACAAAATTACTCAAGATTATTAACAATAATACGATGTTGCAATTATTATTATGATGTTGCATGCTAAACACAGCTCCTTTTAGTAAAAATTGTATTACGCGCATGTAATAATATATGAAGTTGTATTAATACAACTTCATTCAGCTGAATGCGATGCATATTTGTAAAAGTTTTACAAATATGCATCGAATTGCAAAAATAGCATGTGATACAGCTTCATTTTACTTAGCATATATATTATAACATTTACTTAATATACAAAATTATTTTAAAAAGCTATTTATAAATATGTATAATAGTTATCAACATATAAACCAACATATAAACATTGTCAATAACTAAATTTGTACATTTTTATGTTCTAAACACACTTTAAAATTGGTAGAAATTCCGTTAAATCGCGACTTACTTTACTATATATTATTGTGGGATAAGTTTTCTATAAAACAACACATTTCTTGCCTTAATCGCACAAGTATTGCCAATCCAATAAACATTCAAAATTAGAAGTAACTTACTAACAAAATATTCCAAAAAGTTATAAACCGATTTAAACCTCTCCTACCAACAATATTAAAAACAATTTTTATTCCACGATTTTGTTTTAACTTTATGAATAGTATTATAGAGGAATAAAACATTACCGTTCTATGATACTCTCACATAAGCAAAAAGACTTCTTACACCACGGGTCATCTTGCCCCACCCTACCCTACTTTGTATTTCTTAATCATTTAAGTCACGGAACAACCATAATACATTGAATAAAGAATCTATTTCTTTCGCTGCATTCAATCTTCTTGTCATATTTCCAATAATGCTATCCATGAAAACATTGAAAACATTAATTCTAAATTCTTCTGCCGGTGTCCTTATTAACTTGTGTGTTGTTTTTTTTCTTTTAGTATATTTTTTCCCCGAAAATTCTGTTTATCTGTAAAGATGTGCCTAACAATCTACATTCATTTAAAATAGTATCCCAACTATCTCTTATCGTGTTTAATTCAACAAGATGACTCAACAAATTGGTTATTTCTACATCAATTGTTGCACTGCGAGCTTGTAAAACAGTACTTCTGTACTTTATAGCTGCAAGAACTTTGTACCATATTTTTGCCAGTACTAAGCATTCAAAAGATTCCATATATTTTTTTGTTCTAATATGATCTGATCGAGTTTCTGATGTTAAGTTTAATTCATAAACAGCGTTTATTGCTATTTTAATTTCATTAATTTTTCAGCAAATGGTTTAACACTTTTAATTATTGCAGACTACCATGTATTTGACATAGCGTGCAAAGAACATCCAGTATTATTTTTTAGTATTTTCCATCTTTGTGGGCTACTACTAAATATATTGTATAATTTTTGTATAGTGCTGAAAAATCTTACAACATGAATACAAGATTCTGCTGCATGAACACCACAAAATTTAAACAATGACATGCACAAGGAGAAAAAATTGCCAATGGATTAATTTGCAAAATGCGAGCTTGTGCACCTTTATATGATCCACTCATGATAGATCCATTATCATATCCTTGTGCGCAACAGTCAATTATAGGAATATTATACCTTTGTAGCATTTCAAGAATTAAATTAGCAATATCTTCTCCAGTCTTCTTATTGCAGTCAACAAATGCAAGAAATCTTTCCATAATTTCAAATTTGTTGGACTTAACGTTAACTACATTCATTTTAATGTACCGTAAAATGAATGTAGTTTGTTCTATATGCGCAGAATCGGGTGTTGCGTCAACAAAAAGGGAATAATACTTCATAGTTTCTCTTTCCTTTAAAATACAAGTTCTCAAGTAATCTGCACAGCATGATATGAATTCATTTTGAATGTCTGGCGATAAGTAATATACTTGCAATCTCTACTTTTCGATTTGTGTCTGCTTTACGTTTTTTAAATATTTTTTTTTAAAAAATAAGTGATAAATAAATAAGGCTTCATGAAAAAAAATTATTCGTACACACACGGGGCCCTGGGAATCTTCCCCGTCTACCCTCCCTCTCTCTCTCGGCAGCCATGATTTTATATAATTATATATATATAATGTAATATATTTTATATATTACATATAGTTATATATATATAATATAATATATTTTATAAAAAATAACTATTGTAATTTTGTTTTTGAGTGATGAAAAAAGTAAAAATTATAATTTTTAATTTGTTTTAAAGAAATTTACTTTGCGTAGATGTCATATTTTGGTAAACAAAGTTCTCACTCATTTTAATAGAGAAATCAAATATACTTGAGAATAATTTCAGATATGGTTTACTAAAATGAATACTACTCAGGATTCATTAAATTTTGAATTAAAAATAGGTTTTTGAAGATTTAAAAGGGAAAAAAATAGTTAAAATGCACATAAGATTGCTGCATGGTTTTTTACATTTTTTAGCTTTATATCACTGCAAAAAAAGTTTTTCTTGATAAACCATTTTCTCTCATGTTATTCATTTTCATAACATTGTGTTCAGCTGTTGGACAATAATTTAAATTTGATTTTGTGATAAATTTATTTTTAAAAGTTTTGAATTACTTATAAGTTAAATGAATTTTTTCAGGGCCGTCTTGGTCCTGGTCGCATTCATCACTGTATGAGATTAATAGGATGGTCAGAACGTGCTTTGGAACTCATGGTTAATCGAGCAAACTCAAGAACAGCATTTGGTAAGCCACTTATTGCACAAGGAACAGTTCAATCACATATTGCCGAATCCAGAATTGAAATTGAACAAGCACGGTAATTTTTTTTTTATGTTACTTTGAAATTAAAATTGTTTATAGATTTTAACAAAAATATTGGTTGTCTAGTTAAGTCTTACTAATCTTTAATAAGGAACCCCAAAAGATAAACCAAAGGAGCCCCATTGGATAAACCAAATTTTTAGGAAAACACTCTATTTTTATAACTTGCAGTCTACTGTATTTGTTTTTTGAAACTAAAAAATTATATTTTATGCATTAATAGTGTAATTAATTATTTATTATGATATTAAATAATGGGGTTGAAAGCAACACAATTTTTTTTTTAAACCTGTTGATAGATCCAAATGAATTTTCATAAATTTATGGGTGAAGGATTTTTTGATGTTTAAGGTATGACACTTTTATATATTGGGTAGCTCCAAACTTATCTGCGTTTTTCTAATGTCTAATGAGAATCTTTTACAAAAATTGTGGTGAGTGCAGTCTGTGAATTAATATTTTCTTGCTTTTTAGGTAGAGAAGCAAACTGTTTTTAAAGGGATATTTTTTTCACTGCAGTTTTTTTGCAACACATTCTCATTTTGACACAAGCACACAAGCATATTTAAGTTTAGAGGTTTTTTAGGCCTAAAAGTGTCATATATTAAATATCAAAAGGTTCTGTACCCTTGTATATAGTTATTTATTTATTTTTTTTGTCAAAAGATAAAGATAAATTAAAGTTAAAAGACGATTTAGAGTCATTTAATTCACATTTAATCAATGTCTTTGTGTTGATTTAAAATTTAAATTCGCAGACGAAAAAAAAAACATTCCATTTTTTTCAATAAATTGAGCAACTTTTTTTATTTTTTTTATTTTTTTGTGATAACTTGAAATCTTAAAAAGTAGAAAGACAAAACAAAAAAACTACAAACAAAACAAAATAAAAACAAAATAAAGGTGCTATTATTTTTAGAATTGGGATTTTTCTTTGGGAAATATTCCACAAATTGCGGTAGTATTGTAGTGGTAGAGAGCTCGCTTCATAAGCAAAAAGTTCCAAGATCGATCCCCACCACGTCCCTGTTAGTACCGTGCTCAACTTGTTTCTCTGCGCAGCGGTCTTGTTTATCAAGGTTCGTGTTTTGGAATTAGTGTTGAGAGAGGGTTGTAACCACCATTAACACACAGTAGCCTTTCCGACTGCATTGGCCTTTTCGACTTCGACTGCATTGGCCTTTTCGAGGTGAATAAAGATTTAAAAAACGTAAAAAAAAAAATCGTTTAAACAGGGTTTATCCTTTAGGACACCTTAAATACAAATAATTAAAACAAATGAGTATATTTGAAAGTTTTGAAGTCAGTGCGAAGTTATTTTAAAAAAGATTTTCTAAAATATTTTTAGGTTATTGACTCTAAAAGCAGCACATATGATGGATACAGTCGGTAACAAAGTATGAAATGCAAAACAAAACAAAACAAATGCAATGAAATGCAAAACAAAACAAAACGTCTTAATTTCTTACTGTTATCTTATAGATACGTTTTAAACTTTACTTTTTTATGATGTTTTTATAATAACATAAAAGTGTAAAATGACGTTTATTTAAGGTTGCAGCTTCTGAGATAGCAATGATAAAAGTGATTGCTCCTCGTACAGCGCAGACGATTATCGATAGAGCAATACAGGTAACAATTTTAAGATTCTTGTGCGATGCCGTTTTTTTTTCTTTCTGTGCGTGTTTTGTGTGTGTGTGTTTAATTTAAAATAAATGACTTGGATTTTTCAGCTTTTTGGTGCCGCTGGATTATCTGCTGATACTCCTCTTGCACACATGTTTGCTTTTTCGCGCGTTTTGCGTCTGGCTGATGGTCCCGATGAAGTACATAAGCAAGCCATCGCCAAAATTGAAATAAAAAGACAACTTACACGACTCTGAAGTTTTAATTGTACTTAGCTATTCAGCTTAATTGTGCTTAGTTAAAATTGCACCTAATACTACTTTCGACAGTACGCCAATTTGTTCTCAAATGTTGTTCGCTTGATGGGTGATATTTTGTCTCAACTTCTTGAACGAAGTCAGGCAAAAAAATTAGTTTAAACGCTTATCCCGGTAAACATAAGCGTTAAATAGTTAGGTCGAAAAATATTTCCGTCAAATAATTATGTCGAAAAGAATTAGCGTCAAACAGTTATGTCAAAAGTATGTGAATCAAACAATTTCTATGATGTTATTAAAGTGTTTTTCTGACAAAACCAAAAATTTATAAATTGATTTGTAGGTAAAAAGTTTAATTTTTTTTTTTTTTTCTATTTTGTTTTTTGCACGCAGTGTAAGTTAATAAAATATGCTAAAACAAAAAAAACAATTTTTTTCTCCTTACTTACCAAACTTCTCAAAATAAAAGTCAGACGAAACGTCATCTAAAGAAATATTAGATTTTATCAGCTGATTTAAAAGCATATTTAGTTTAACGCTTTAAAAATTTGATTGTTAATGTCATAAGATATGTTGCACTTTTTTATAACTTCCAGAAATAATATTAATTGGTAAAATGCAAACTGCGAACCGGTTAAATGCGAACTATTTTACAAACCAAAACATTTTATGGTCCACGAATATCTTAGTAAATGTCTTTTTTGCAGGATCTAATCCTAATTTCATAACAAAAAGTTTTAAAAATGTAAACTGTTACATCAGCTAATAAGATAGTGGCTCCCTAAAAGGCTTGCATTTTACTTAATTCATTGACAACGATGTGTATTTTGTAATTAGAATAACAAAGTTTATTTTATTAAATATATTTTTTAAATTAAATATTTATTATGTGAATTATATTTAAATCTTTAGACATACTCTTTAACTAAAATCAAGCAAGACAAAGTAAGGTACAAGAAGACAAGGCAATGAATATAACGAAGAAAAAAATTTCTTTTTTTTTTTATAAAAACTTCCGTTAAATATGACCCTTAATATTTTTTTTTTTTTTTTTTTTTTTTTTTGTAGATTTAACCAGAATCACAAAAGAGTTATTTTTTCTGAATATATAAGTTTTAACAAAGAGTTTCATACTATAAAAGTAAAGTATACAAGTTTTATAGCGATTACAATAATGCTTCACACTTTAAATTGTAAAATAGACAGATAGCGGCTAAAAGAATTATTGAAGATAAAACTATCATCGCAACCTTTTCATAGAATCCCTCATGTTGGAAATAAAATAAAATGCAGGTTTTATCAATACTTTTTAAATAGAGTCCTAATAAAATCACTATATCGGCTAGCCATTTTATTTATGCCATACGCATTTTTCAGCTTTTTGGTGACGTTAGATTATCTTCAGATACTCCTTGCGGATTATCTCCAAATACTTGTGGCAAAAGCTACTAGGTATTTGTCTATTTGGAATTAATTCCATTTTCACACGCTATATATTGAAATCCGTCACTCATTTAAATATTATTTTTATAAAAGAAGTCTTAGTCCTTAAAATCTTAGTCTAAGTAAGGACGCTGAAGTGAATGCATGCTTTTTTCGCTGCTTTAAGAAAGTAAAAAATCGTTAATAGTATTAATAGATATTTATATTATAATAATTTATACTTATTAAACATTTCTATCACACTTGTTGAAGTTAAAAAATTGATAATGGAAATGTTTATGAAGTTTAAGATCGAGACGGAAGAAATGCTTAAGCAACAAGAAAATACTTTTATCAACATAGTTCTAACAAAAAAATATTAAATGATCGATTAGACAGAGTTGAACTCAACATCCTTCAAAACTCAACCGAAATAGCATCAATTGCAAAGGAAGTAGAAGAAATCAAAGAAAGTTTAAATTTTCATGAAGATCTTTTCAATAAAAATATAAAAACCGCCATTGATTGTCTTGCAAAAGAAAATCTGACTAACATCAAAATACAAAATAACAACAATGAACTTATAAAAATAAATAACAAACTCAGAGAGATTGAGGATAGGTCAAGGCGTAATAATCTAAGAATCGATGGTGTCTCTGAAAATGACAATGAAAGCTGGGTTGAATGTGAAAAAAAGGTAAAAGAAATATTCAACGACATAGTAGGAGTGTAAAGTGTAAACATTGAAAGAGCACATAGAATAGGCAAAGTAGTTCACAACAAACATAAAACAATAATCCTAAAACTTCTGGATTTTAAAGATAAAACTGAAATTCTCAACAACTCTTCTAAATTAAAAGGTAAAAATATTTTCATATATGAAGATTACTGTAAGGAAACGAATGTTATACGAAAGACATTACTTGAAAAATGAAAGTCGAAAGACAAGCTGGCAAATACGCGTATATTTCATATGACAAATTTATTGTTCGGGATTGGAATTCCTAAAAAAGTAATATCTTATCTTTTTAAATTTTTTTTTGTGGTAAGCAATAAGTTAATCACTAAGTCTTCCTAAAAGACTTCCAAATTATTGCATACTATTATTTATCGCCAAATCTAAATTATAGCGAAAATGGAAACAGCTAATAACGATTTCGAAAAAAAAGTTAATTTATTTGAAACCTATAAATTACACTAAGACGACGAATCCGATCCGGATATTAATTATTTTAATGAAATTAATTCTCCTGAATTTGAAACCTTTTATTTTTATCCTAGTGACGTGGGAAAAATTTTTAAAAGCGATAATAAAAGTGATTATCTTAATGCAGTCCACATTAATATACATAGCTTAAAAATGAATTTTGAAAACTTATTAAATTTTATTAGCGTAGCGGAAAGTTCTTTTAATTTAATTTATTTAACTGAAACCTGGTGTTTACAAGCAGATTTTAAAAATAACTCAAATCTCCATCTCCCTTTTTGATCCAGTAATTTTAGAACGAAGTACTAACATGCGAGGAGGAGGAGTTTTATTTTTTTGTTAAAATTAACCTTCTGTATAAAGTTCATAGCGAGATGTGCGTTTCTGACGAAAACAAAGAGATTTTAACAATAGAACTTATCAATAAGCGTTCAAAAATTATACTAATAAGCTATTGTTACAGGCCACCAACTGGTAGAATTGAAAACTTTGGCAAATTTTTACTAAAAAATATAATAAAGCAAACTGATCTTGAAAAGAAAAAAAAATTACTTGATCGGGGATTTCAACATAAACTCCTTTGATTATTATGAAAATCAAAGTTCAAGAAAGTTTTTTAATGGTTTATTTGAAACTGGAGCAACGCATTTAACTAATCGCCCGACTAGAATCACAAGTCATTCATCATCATTAATTGGTAACATTTTGACAACCTATTTTTTTTAATAAGTCACTAAAAACGGGAATTATAAAAACCGATGTTTCTGATCACTTCCCGATTTTTTTTTCTATATGTGTTAATTTAAAAAAAGAAAAGCAGGGAAAAGTTTTTATAAAAAAACGGCTTATCAATAATAATAATAATAATTCAAATTCTTTCAGAGAACAATTATCACTTATAGATTGGGGTTATATTAACTTTAATGATAATTTCAAAATA
Organism: Hydra vulgaris; assembly: GCF_038396675.1. Classification (NCBI taxonomy): domain Eukaryota; kingdom Metazoa; phylum Cnidaria; class Hydrozoa; order Anthoathecata; family Hydridae; genus Hydra; species Hydra vulgaris. Next base: position 72,708,074 of record NC_088931.1, read on the forward strand.
ATATACGAAATTTTTTCAAAACTTTTTACCAAGTGTGCGATTCCAATTTTCCTTTATTTGAAATAGTTTTAAGCAATAAAGAAATGTCATCTCCCGGGATTACTAAAGCTCTCAAAAATCGTCAAAAATTAAGCAGAAATCTGAAAAACATAAACAAAATTATAAAACTTATACAAACTTATATGAAAAGCTTCGCAAAAATGCAAAAAAAAAACTACTATTCAAACTTAATAAATATTAGCACAACTCAAAACGCGTCTGGCAAATCATGAAAGAGTTGTCTGGAAAACTTAAACCAAATAAAAATTTACTCCCAAATTTTATACAAATTGATAACAAATTAATAAATGACTCAAATGATATTGCATTTGAATTTAATAAGCTTTTCACCACTATCGGTACAAAATTAAGCGATAGTATTTCGTTCGTTAAAGATAAATCTGTTGATGATTTCAAAACATAAATAAGCTCTAATCTAAATTTTACTGAGTTAACTTTTAATGAATTCGAGGTTGCTTTTAAGTCATTAAAACGTGATAAAGATGATATTAACACAAATATTGTGATTGATTCTTACGATGTTATAAAAGATATTCTTTATAAAATTTTTAGAGCATCCATTGCACAAGGGTCTTTTCCAGATAAACTAAAAATAGCAAAAGTAACTCCAATCTTTAAGACAGGGGATCGTACAAATATAACAAATTATCGCCCTATTTTAGTTCTTCCAGTTTTTTCAAAAATTTTAGAAAGAACAATGTACAACCAAACCTACTCTTATCTTGTTGAAAATAAAATACACGAAAACCAATTTGGTTCTAAAAAAGATAATTCAACCGAGCATGCCGTTCTTCAACTTACGCGCAATATAACTGACTCTTTTAAAGACTGTTGTTTTACACTAGGAGTGTTTATTGATTTGTCTAAAGCATTTGATATCGTCAATCATCAAATCCTGTTAAAAAAAACTAATATCATATGGTATTAAAGATAAAACCCTATTATGATTTGAAAGTTATCTGACTAACCGTAAACAGTTTGTTTACAATAAAGATTCTATATCTCATCCATTAATGAATATAACATGTGGTGTTCCACAAGGATCCATACTTGGTCCATAACTTGGTCCACTTGGTACATAAATGATCTTCATAAATCATCAAACTTAACAACAATAAATTTTGCAGATGACACTAATTTGTTTTTGTCTCATAAAGATATTAATATACTTTTTACTAATATGACAAATGAATTAAAAAAAGTATCTGCTTGGTTTAAACAAAATAGATTGTCTCTAAATATAGAAAAAACTAAATGGACACTTTTTTATCCACCTTTAAAAAAACAGAAACTGCCTCATATCATGCCAGACCTTTTAATTGATAATATAATAACAAAAAGAGAAAAATTACTAAGTTTCTTGGAGTATATATTGATGAAAATCTATCTTGGAGAAATCATATTGATAATACCTCCAATAAAATTGCTAAATGCTTCGGAATTCTCTATAAAGCAAGAAATATATTATGTAAACACCAGTTAACACAGTTATATCATTCATTTATACATTGTCATATAAACTACGCGAATATTATATGGGGAAGCACTCATAGAACAAAGCTAAAATCTCTTTACCTTCATCAGAAACACGCAGCCTGCATAATAAATTTTAAAAATCGGTTTTTTCATACGAAACAACTTTTTAAAGAAATGAATATTTTAAATGTATATCAACAAAATGTCTTTAATATTTTATGTTTCATGTTTAAATGTAGAGAAAATTTGTTGCCAAACGTATTACAAAATCTTTATTGTATGAAACCTAAAAACAAATATAATCTTCGAATTAATAACAATCTTATTGCCCCTTTTTGCCATAAAAGCAAAGACCAGTATTTTGTTTCTTATCGAGGTCCTTATCTCTGGAACAAAAATAGTCTTACCAAATTTTGATTTTTCTACCCAACTGACTTTTGCTTCATTCAAACAAAAACTTAAAAAAATTATATTTTTAATTGATAATATCTTGATTTATTTTTAATATTTTTTTTTTTTTTTTTTTTTTTTTTTGTTATTGTTCTATTTTGTATATTTATTTTCTTTTAACATTTTATCTTAGCTTTTTAACATTTTATTTTGATTTTTAAATGTTTTTGCATAAAGGTGTATTATTATTTCACTAAAGACATTGTATTTTTATTAAAAATTAATCATATATTGTAAAGGGCTTCATGACAAGATCCTCATGATCTTCAAGAAGTCCTGTCGTTACTAACGTAAAAATTGCAAAATATAAAAAAAAAAAAAATTGTAAATATAAAATAGATAATTGAAACATCAAAACATTTTCATATCATGCTAAGCAAAATTAGGTTTCAGCTTTGAAACCTGCGGAATCAGAAGTACATTTTTAACTAACTTAAAGCACTTAAAGTAGTAGGGGAGAGTGGGGCACCATGAAACATTGTAATTGCAGAGACATCTTAAGAGTTGTAACAAATAATTTAATATGGTAAAGAAGTTACAACTATAGTTATGTTTTTACATTATATTATTTGACATCATTAGGTCTGGGAGAGGCCGAGTTTTATATTTTTTTTAATGACAAATTTATTAGTTTTTAAAGTTGCTAAGTTTTAAGGTATGTTATTAACCGTGTCTATCGGTAAGTGACATTATTTTGTAAACTACAACCCATAAGCACTTTACTTCAATCGACAAAACTATTAAAAAAGCGATTTTTTACTATTAGCTAGTATGAGGTAACTTAATACAGCATTTGTGGGGGCCTAAAACTGTAGAATAGTACTCCATTGCACAGTGGGTCAAAAGTGACGTTATCCAGCCAAAACCCCTTAAACAAAAATTTTATTAACTTTTTTTATTAGAAACAGTTAATTACATTGAAAAACACAATCTGCGGAAAAAATAACATTTGTTTTGAAAAATTTTTAAATTTTATTACATAATTACGCAAATTATTTAAAAACCCAATTTTTTCCATATATAAAAAACTCCGTTAAATCACCCAACAAATTAACAACAAGGATGTTAATTAAATTTATATTTTAATTAGAGTATTCTGTTGTATGCTCTGTAGTATGTTGCTCATGCAATAGCTTAATGACACCAGGTGGTAGTCATTTCTTTTTGTTATGCATCTTCTTTCTAAATGTCGAAATAAAGGATCAGATGCACACAAAAGACTGTGAAAAAGGTCTAAATTCCTTTTTTTTGATCGCATTTTCTTGTAAAATTTTCACGAAAGATCTTAAAAACCTTATCGGTAGCCTCTTGAGCTCTTCAAAAAATATTTCAGAGCCTCTTCAGAAAACACATTCAGTAAATAATTCAATAACTTCATAGCCATGAATCAAAATTTTATGTTTTAGTAAAGTGTTTGGGTCAGGATACCAAGGGTACAGGTCTACATATAGCGAAGCATTTTCTCAACAGAATGTTTTAAATTTTGATGAGCTAATAACCCAACCTACTCTTGGTTGGTCTATGACAAGACCCGCCTTTTTTTGAAATTCAGCTTGAACTTGAACCTTTCTCAGTTTAACAATCCTTTTTTCTTCTTTAATCCTAGCCTGCCACTTTATAACTGGAATCTTGGAAGAGATATGGAGTATACATTCTAAAAACCTTATCCAAGCATGCAAAGTTGAAAAATAATGTCTGATATTGCCTTCTAAAGTTGTTGTTTTTTTTGAACTTTTAAAAATAGGTCGTTCATTTCGGTTGGAGATGCACTGAACAGCATTGGTAAGAGTTGGTAACTGTGGAAATAATAGTTTAAATTTTTCCATCTATCATTGTTATATCTACAATATGTTGTACTTACAACATCCTTCATTGTACCGTCCTCCAATAAAACAGATACATTGGATAATGCTATATTTTTAATAGAAGCCATAATTGACTCATACTCTGCAAAAACTTCTTTTGATTCTTTTCTATATATAAATCTGAGAGGCCTACAGTAACTATTTGACGATGGTTTCGGATTTCTCCAAACAACCTGTTTTTTTCTCATCTTTGAAACATTATAGTTCTAGAGGAACAAAGCAAGTTATAAAAAAGCGATTCGTCAGTATTAAGTTCACTCGCTTCATCTGACTGTTGTTTAAAAAGATCGTCAGATTGTTGCACCATTAAAGCCAGCTTTGTATATTAGAATTAGTCTAGTACAATCTTTAAGCACAGGCGAATTTTAAGCTGAAACATAATTTTGATGCAGTATGAAAAAAAAGATCTTGTAATAGTACCTCTGCAATGGTACCTCTGCAGAGGTATCATTACAAACTCGTTCTATTTGATTTTTTCCACTTTTTTTTGGCTTAATAAGTGAATTTTGAAATAATTGACAACCTATTAGAAACTATTAAATTCTTTAAAATTGCTTTCGGAAACAAAACTTAAAATTTTTGCATGTATATCATCATTTTGCAGCAAACTATTTTCCATTACATAATCATAAGACATCTTCTCCATTTTCAAATGACCGTCTATCAGCTTGATAGTTTTTAATTATTTTGTTATAAAGTAGATTAAAATATTTTGTAACAAGCTAGTTGAAGCTTTTTATGGTTTTTTTACAAAAAATAACTAAATAATTCACTGCCTTTCCTTTATTTCTTCTTGGTTGTTGTCGCGTTTTATATTGAATATGTATAACTTTATTGTTTTCGGAAATTTTAAAATAAATAATAAATAAGTAATATTGGTACTGTCTCAAACTTGTACAAGGTACGAGTTCATAATTTTGTATTTTACTTAGTTTTTATTACTTTAAAATGATAGCATAAAAAATGACAAATAATGGTTTCAATGCCATCTAAATGTTTATTGAGCGAATACTATGCACAGATGCAATTCTACGAATAAAATAAGGGTGGGGGTGTATCCATAAAAAGCACCGACTGACTTCTAAAAAAAAAAAGGTCCTTAAAACGAAAGTTTAACCGACTGAATTGTGTCAAATACCCGACTAGCCAACTAAATTCGAAAAAAACCCGACTATAACTTGAAAATCACCTTCTTTTTTTTACTTAAATTACTTAAGTTAGTTAAAAAAGCATAACCTCATACATGACGTTATAACTTTTTAAAAACCAATGAAAAATGCGTTTATATTAATATTAGCGCTTTTTTTTTTGGCGCATCAAGTTTTTACATTTATCGCACATGACGGCCGCTATATGTGATAAATGTGAAAATTTGAGAATTCCCGGGAACTGCATAAGTTTTGTTGTTGGAAAAAAAGGCAAATAAAGAACCACTAAGGGTAACGCAAAGAAAAGAAAACAATACAATACATTTCAATAAAACTTCAAAAAGTATTCACACAAAAAAAGACCCTGTTTTGAAAATATTTTTTTAGTCCTAGGGTAACCCCCAACTGAGCTGACTATAGATACTATACAATCTTCTAAACCGATGACATAAGGTTGTGTTAAGATCAGAGTTGAAAAGATAACGGCATTTAAAAAAAAAGTTAAATTTATATATATATATTTCCATGAAACTAATTTTTTTCAAAATTTGGTAATAAGTTAATAAAAATGAGGCTTGTTCATTTTTATTTCAAACACTTACCAGAACACTCGCATAGCTTTGTGCAGCTTAACCTTGAATGTTTGCATTTGCATTGCGTTCCGTAACTTTTCTTGCATTCACATTTTATTAAATCGACGCACAGAATCATCCACAAAGGTGTCATTGTGTTAGTTTTTTTCCAACCCCATTTAGTAGCATTGGGTACAATCTGTTGTGACACTAAAGATTGTCATCAGATGATACTAAATAAATATTTATACGTAAAAATCATTTTTAAACATTTTATTCAACAAAATTTTTTGGGGTAATAAGGCCATTCAAAAAAAAGATGTACCTTCCTTTAAACACATCTCTTTTTAAATGCTTAAAGAGTGCGCCTTTTGTAAGTGTTAACCCCTCACTCTGTCGAAACTTTTTAGTTTACAGAAGCCTTCTGCATTTGGTGATGTCAGTAGTAGAATTTGTCTTATCATAAAGTAAAGTAATGTAACCCACAGACAGCAGCAGTGAATCAGGTGCAATAATTCTGTATTTTGATATGACAAGTTATATAATAAATAAAACAACATATTTTACTAAATTTGCACAAAATAGTAGCTTATAAGAAAATAATTTATGAAGTTAGCAGCTAACTAAAATTATCTTTTTATACTATATAAACATTAGTTACCTGCAAAATGATCTAGGAATTTCTTCATCTCAATTGTTATAGTGATTCAATGTAAGTTTTTTCCCCCGTCCTTTAAATGTAGACACAGTATCAATTATAGTGAATGCAAACCACAATAAAACAGTTTCTACTTTTTCATCTATCTTTTGTGCGTAATAGTGTATTGAAAGCTATCATTTATATTTCAACCCCAAATCTAAAGTTGCTTGATACTCTTTAATTGTATAAAAACAGAAATTGAGATTGCAACAACACTGCGATGTTAAACAGTTTACAAAATTCTGCGTCAACTATTTTAATACAGACCAATTGATGCACACTGTCAACTGCGTTTTTAACATTTAACAAAATTCTAGTGTCAAATAAAATCTCTCTATGAAAAATCATACTTTGTAATAGTTACAAAGAAGGACTTTTCATTAAAATATCTGAAATTGGATAAAACAGTTTCGTCCAACGACGTTACTAAAAGTCAAATGTCGGTATTTGTACAAAGTTGTTTGCAAGCATTTTAAACAATTGCACGAAATACGCTCAAAGCTTGCTTTCAACCCTGGATTTTTTGCTTCTAAATCAATCGCTTTAATTACTGCGCCACGTTCTAGTTAAAGTAATTATTAGCAAATAAATAAATGGAATAAGTATTTAATAAATGGAATAAGTAATAAGCCAAAAAAAACTCTTAGTAGATAGGAAAATGATATACGACAAGTCAATAATAACTAAAAAAAAAAAAAAAATAGATGATAATCTGAGCAGCTTCTTTCTTAAAAGCATATGTTCATATATTTCAGCAATTGTTCATATATTTTTTCCAGTATATTTGAAGACATTAAAGTATTCTGAAATTGAATTTTGAGAAAAAATAATCAAAACCACATCAACAAAACATAAAGAAATAAAAAAGAATGACCTTGCGTTTGACGTTTATTTTCAACATAGTTTAAAAACTCAGACCAGACAGTGTCGTGAGAATGGTGTGAGAGTATATGTTTTTGATTCAACTTATATTTGGAAAAACTGGTCACAGTTCTTACAATTGGATGAAAACAAAAATGCATCGGTAAAGAAAGAGGCGTAAACTTCTTAATTAAATGCTCTTCCGCGGTGTTCTGTGATAAGACCGTTAGGTCTTTTTCGGACACCTTTAAAGTAACATAAATAAAAAAGTTACGTTTCACGTTTTTTTTTTATTGTTGTTGTTGTTATTATTATTACTATTATTATTACTATTATTGTCATTATGATTGTTATTAGATAAACTGATATTACTACTATTATAGAAACTAATTATAAAAACTACAAATTCTAGAACGAATTATGTATAATAGTCTCTATTCTTTCTTAAGCAAATATAATATTTTGTACAATAAACAATTTAGTTTTAAATCTGGTCATTCTACTGATCACGCAATCTTACATCTTGTACATGATATATTTAAAGGGTTTAATGAAAAAAAGTATACTTTAGGTGTTTTTATAGATCTAAGCAAAGTCTTTGATACAGTTGATCATATAATTCTTTTATCCAAACTCGAAATCTACAGCATAAGAAATTCAAACTTGGCTTGGTTTAAAAGTTATTTTATACGAAGGTGGAAAAACGGATAATATGATCACACGCGGTATTCCCCAGGGTTCATTACTAGGACCCCTCTTGTTTCAAGTTTATATTAATAATTTAAATAAATTTTCTAATATCTTAAACTCAATTTTATTTGCCGATGATGCTAACTTGTTTTATTCCAATGAAGATATTAATATTTTATTTTTAACAGTAAACAAAGAACTTGATAAACTAAGCCGATGGTTTAAATCAATAAACTATCCTTAAACATCAATTAAACTAAATACACATTATTCCATCATGATTTAAAAAATATATATTCCATTGAAACTACCGAATCTTTTTATTGATAATAATTTAATAAAAAGGAAAATATCGTTAAAATTCTTTGGCGTAATTCTTGGTGAAAATATTAATTGGAGAGAATATATAAATGTAATTGAGGATAAAACTTCAAAAAAAATATTGATATACTTTATAAAGCTAAAAGTTTTTAAACTAATCTTTTTTGAAATACGTATACTTTTCATTTATACATTGTTACCTAAACTATGCCAATATTGCTTGGTGCAGCACCAACGTTACAAAAATAAATAAACTTCTCTGCAAACAAAAACATGCTATTAGGATTATTACAAATGAAGGTCGACTCTCCCATACAAAAATTATTTTTTTGTAAACTCAATATATTAAATATTTTCAAAATAAATCTTTATCAAATTCTTATATTTATGTTTAAACTTGATAAAAAATACGGCACCGCCTTTATTTAACTCAATATTTAAAAAAAAATGAATCATATATACAGCACAAGATTCTCAAAAAATAACTTTAGTCAATCCAAAACCTATTATTCAGCCACTAAATACTCAATTACAAATCGAAGACTTAAATTATGGAATACGCTTTTAAATGATGATCTTAAAACACACTCTTCGCTTAACCAATCTAAAACAAAACTAAGGCAAACTCTTCTAATAAACGACAATGAATTAAATTTCTTCTAAGGCGTTAAATAAGAGTACTTTTATGATTTGATATATAATTATGAATATATTTATTAATTTTATATATACACATAAAAAAAAAAATTAAAAAAATCCTTTTTTAAATTGTGTAGCGATTTCATTTTTTCATCTGTCTATTATCAAGGATGTAAAAAATATTATGCTATATATATATATATATATATATATATATATATATATATATATATATATATATATATATATATATATATATATATATATATATATATATATATATATATATATATATATATATATATATATATATGTATATATATATACAGTGATGGGCATAGTTAACTAATTTTTTAGTTAACTTTTAGTTAAACTACTTTTTTTTAGTTAAATGCAATAGTTAAACTAAATTTTTTTATTTAAGTTAAACTTTTAGTTTAACTAACTTTTTTCCTAGTTTAGTTGAAAAAGTTTAACTAAATTTTTATTAACTAAATTTTTTATATATCGCCAAATAAATCGTTCTATTTCTATGCACCACTCACCTGACCAAGGACTCCAAGAATTCTATTATTACTATTTTTATGTATTTATTTATTTAGTGCATGAACTGGACTTTTCAACATCATTTCCGCTTGGTCTGATAATACCATAAATTCAAACTGTTAATCTAATAATCTGTTATTGTTATTGATAACATGAACAGCTTACTTGTGAACATGTGCTACAAAGATGTTAAACTAAAAAGTGATAAACCTGATGAAAAAAATTTGAATTTTATGCGCAAAAAAGTTGAATTTTAGTTAACTATTTCTAATTAGTTTAAGTTAACTACTTTTTATAAAAAGTTTGTAACTAAAAGTTTAACTACTTTTTTTTAGTTTTAGTAGTTTAGTTAAACTATAATAAAAAAGTTTGTGCCCATCACTGTATATATGTATATATATATATATATATATATATATATATATATATATATATATATATATATATATATATATATATATATATATATATATATATATATATATATAAGGTAAGTGTGGTTATTAAGGCCCGGCGGGTAATAAGGCCCACTAATCCAAACTTAGGGAAAAAATAAATTGTGAAACTTTTTTTCGACATTTTAATATTAGAGTTATCTGGTTTTATCACTGGCAGCAAAAAAAAATCAGCATTTCTTTACATTTTCATTTTTATAGGTGGGCCTTAATACCCATACTTACCTTATATATATATATATATATATATATATATATATATATATATATATATATATATATATATATATATATATATATATATATATATATATATATATATAGATTATTTTTTTTTTTTGTTTGTTTTTGTTTTTTTTGTTGTTTTTTTTATTGTTTTTTTAAACTTTTTTTATTTTTTAATTATTATAAATATAAAAAAATAAATTATAAAAAAAAATAAAATGGAAGAAATTGTTATTATTACCTAAGGTAATAATTTTACAAATCGAATATTTAGACATGATAAATAAGCCCATTAACTTTTTGTTTGTTTGTATTTAGTTGCACATTTGATGTTCCAAATATGCTTCTAGATGTTTTTTAAACGCTGCGACAGATGTTGAACATACTATTTTAGATGGCAGGCTGTTTCAAAAATTTGAGACTCGTGTATTAAAAAAGTTTTCCGTTCATCTGTCCAAGAGCATGACCAAGAGTGTTGATGGAGCAATACTGAATGGTATTTGATGAGGAAAAAAAAAGGTTTGTAACTACATTTATAAAGACTGTGAGTCCGTTTGTAAGTTTTTTGCAATGTCATTACTTAAGTTACCTCATGCTAGTTACGTAACATTACGTAAGAATCTCTCCGTCCGAGTAAACTGTTTTTGAGAAAACAACGAAAAACTAAACTGCTTATAGTTGCACATCAACAAAAATTGATACTTTCTTTGTTTATTTTTAGGACCAAAAATTTTTTTATTGGTTCAATATTTAAATAGATGATAGATTTCATTAGATAGAATGTGAAACTCAAACAAAATTTATACCTAAGAGCATTTTTTTGTTGTGAGTTAGTGCGTTTTGCAGATGGGCTCCTCGTATAGTAGGTTTAGAAGAAATATTATTAGTTATATTGCTAGTTATTAGGAAAATAGAAAAATGGTAAGTCTCAATAATACTGTAAAAATGATCTGATAAGTCTCAAAAATACTGTAAAAATGATCTGATAAGTCTCAATAATACTGTAAAAATGATCTGATAAGTCTTAATAATGTTGTAAAGACATATTGTAAAAATTATTAGTGGTTATCAAGTAAAGCAGAAGAGTTCTTAGTTATTTTGGTTAACTTATTTATTGTTGGAAAAACATTATGTTGAAGAAGTGTATCTATGTTTGACTTTATTTAGGTAAACAAGCGCTTATGCAAGTGGCTTTATAATTAGATTTAAAAATACAAGATCTAACTTGGTTTAGCACTGTTACATAACTTCCAGTAAACATATTTCAATGTTACCCAATGCATGGAGCAACATTTTGTCACGTTGAATTAAAACTGAACTAATACTTTAGTTAATCAAGTGATCTGAACAAATATATGCAATTAAAATTGTAACCAAATAGTTCAACAAATTTGAGTGAATAATTGAAGTTGCGCATAGTTTATATATATATATATATATATATATATATATATATATATATATATATATATATATATATATATATATATATATATATATATATATCTTGATGAAACAAACAATGCGAAAACATGACATTATTAAATTGGCGAACTGGCGTGCCGAGATAATGGGAAATATATATAGATATCAGAAAGTAGAAATTCAAAAATTAAAATAAAAGTCAATATTAAAAGCATAATATTACGAAAATAAAAATAATTTCAACAAACTATTTAATCTTATCACTAACATAACAGGTAACATCGGTTGAATATTTCAATGATATATATTTTATTATATTATTGTAAGTAAATATTTGGATTGCAGTTATGGATACTCATGAACTTTATTCTTTATTAATTCATTCGAATATAATAAGTAAATAAAATGTATAGCTTCTTATCTCTTAATTAATAATTTTTTAAGAACTTTAGAGTTTAATGGTGTTATAACAGTAGCAAACAGTTAAAAACTGACGAGAGCGTGACGACCTACAATCACTTGCTAAAGAAAATTGTAGTAATGAAAAATGTAGTAATTCTAATTAAATATATAAAATAAATGGCGGACATTAAAACGACGTAACCGTGACTCAGTAAATAAAGAAGATTTTCATTTTACTACTGAAAAGTCATTTTTCATTGGCTAAATAATTAAATTAGGTTAAACGTTTTCAAGATTCTTTCTTAAAACAACTGAAAGCAAAACATTTGATAAATAATAAACAAGTTTCGGGTGCGCCGATTTAAGTCGTGTAAGTTAAAAAGCTCATTTAGCGACAATCAACATCAGCTACGTCCCTGCCAACAAATCAATAGACTATTTTAGAGATCATTGATGGCCACACTGACACAGTTGAACTATTTGAGTTGCTGATCTCTCGTTATAAAAGTCCTGCTGCAAAAACCTTTTTCGTAAGTTTTGTAAACAACTGAACAGTTCATTTTATAAACGCTAGTGTGATTGTGTAACACCCAGTGGGCATGCGTCGTCTGGAGGTCGTACGTAAGACGTCTCCTGGACGTCCAGACGTCCGTAAGACATCCGACGGACGTCCCCCGGACAACGCATGCCCACTGGGCAGTAGCTATTCATTTTTGCTTTATTCAAGAGGTTTAATAACTTTTTTTAGAGAATTTTTATTTTTTTATTTTGATTGCATTTGCTAAAGAAAACTGGTAGAACAGGCTTGGAAAAGACCACTGCTTACATTATGTCGCAACTTTTTACTAATTCTTTAATGTCAAAAAGGAACAAGGAGGATAGAGAAATTTTTTTCCTGCTCATGAACGAAGAAAATGGTGTGATAAATGAAGATCGAGAATCTAAAGAAGACAATCAGGAAATGAATGTTGGTGATGATGTTGCACAAGAACCGGCGCATGATGAACAAGTGGTCGACGGTACACTAGAAAGATTTTTGATGATGCATAAACAAGAAAACATAGAGATGAGACAAAATCTAAAAAGTATTTGATAATGACGTTAGAAATTGTTAGTACAAAATTTCCACAGCAAAGACTACATTTTTTGAAGCGTATCAAAGCATAAATAAGTATCTTACAAAAACATTTTTTTCCTGCTATTTATGGGGAAATCAGTAAATATATCATGTCGTTCCTAAATCCCCACTATATGAAAACGTTTTTTATAAGTTTATAATTTTGTATACAGTTTTATTGTATAAAAGTACAGTATAAGTAGTATAATATAAAATTTTATAAATATATATTATTATAAAAGTTATAAAAAATAAGACCTATATAAGTCTTATATACTTTTATAACTATTTAACTATTTATGCAAAGTATAAATAAGTTAACTAGTTAAAAATAAAATACTTATACACAGTCAAAAAGTTACAATGTAATTTTAATAAATATAAGTTTTAAAGCTTATATATATAAAAGTTACGTTAACTAAATCAAAGACAAGGTCTAAACGTTTAATATAAACTTATTTAGACTATATCTTAACGCTTTATATATGTATAATAACCTTATAATAGACGTCTAAAATACGTTTGAGTATCGAGGTTATATGAAGGTTTGTTCTTAACGCTAATCTTTATTTCATTCTAAACGGATAATCGACCATATCTAAACGTTTTGTCTAAACGTTATTTCAACGTCTAATAGGCGTTTGTGTGTTTACTGGGCATGTACCTACTTTTTAGTATCAATAGGCGAAAAGATTTAAAATGTATTTTTCCTTTGAAAAAGAGGACTCGGTTACAAATCTTAGAGGAATGAAAGGGCTTATTCATTTTATAGATAACATTAATGTGATGGTCGTGGAATAGCTACTCTAAATAAATCATAAAGTAGAGTAGCTATTCCAAAAAATAATCATCAAAAAGGTGATGATCATTTTTTGATCATTGAAGGTAATGATCATTTTTTGAAATAGCTTTCTAATTGTCAAAATATGAACGATTAAAGCAACATTTAGAAAAAAAAAATTTAAAATTAAATATATACGTGCTGCAAGATATGTTCTTGGAAATCATAAAAACCGCTTTTTAGTTACATTTATCTCAAAAACAATGTTGAATTATATCATTAATATTATTTTTAAAATTTTAAATAAAATCAGTGAAAATAGATTTTATTTAGTTCAAGTTTACATAACTTATGACATCACAAGGAATCTGAAAAATTGTTGTCTTTTATTGAATGTCATTTGAAAAAGGTAAAGAGTTGTTTGTACAAGTAAGATCAAATTCTAAAAAAAGCTATAGCTTAGAAGTATAAAAGTGCATTTTTGACAGCATTGATGGAGCAAGTAGCATGTTAGGGCAGTTTGAAACATTTTCAATGTGGCTTTCAAATCCATAAAAAAATGTCACGTGTTTTTGAACTATTAAGCACTGCTGCTAAACTGTTCGTTGACTGTCAAAACAAGTTACTAGAAGATGCAGATATGGATCTGATATTAGAAGATTCATTATTAGCAAAAAAGCTTGGAAAGATAAAAAGAAAAATTCATGACAACTAATGAAGCTGTAAAAGAATAAAAGTTTCATGTTGAAGTTTTATGTATTATTTGGATCAATCAGTATAGAAACAAGATTTTTCAAGTATGCGGAAGTTTATAAAGCAATGGTTGTCTTTGATTCCAGAAATGTTCAACTATTTAAAAGTAGCTCTACAAATCTGTATAAACCATCTTCATCTTAACCATCTTCATCTTAACCATCTTCATCTTAACCATCTTCATCTTAACCATCTTCATCGGTTGTTTTTGTGTCAGAAAGAACTGGGGATTGTGACAGACATTTACAATTTTTTTAAATGGCGGCATAAACAATTAAAATATAGACTGTTAAGCTTTGCAAAAAATGGAAATGATTGTCAATGATATTACAAGAAGATTTGCGACCTTATTGAGTAATTAATGCGAACTTTAAGAAAAACATTTTGTACTTTTTCTTTTGTATGATATATCTTTATATTCTAACGTTTGTTTTTATTTTAATAATTTTTTTTGAAAAATAAAAAAAAGGACCAAAGAAACAAGCAGAGAAAAAAACACCGAAACAAAAAGACGCACTAAAACAAGGTATAAATTTAAACTTTAAGGTATATTACATATTCTTACCGTTTAAGGTAGAAAATTATACCTTTATGGCAAAATGTTATACAACTACAATGGTCATTTGTGGTGTAACTTGCTATCTTAAGATTCGACCTTAATTTTGACTGTTTTTAATAATCCTTATATCTTAACTTTTCTTTTTTGTTTCGTTTTTCTTTGTTTTTAGTTTTTTGTCTCGTTTTTTTTTGTTTTTTTTTAACTGTTTTTTTTTTTTTCAAATATTTTATTATTAATTATGACTATTATAATTAATAATAAAAAATTATTAGTTATTATTTAAGCTAAGCGAGAAGCCCATTTGTTTATTAAGTCTAATTTAATGAATAATAATAGCTTCTCACTAAGTGAGAAGCCATTATTATTTATTAAATTAAAACTCGCTAAGTTTTAGTTTAATAAATATAATGAAGCATTGCATATCGAGGACAAAATATATGGAAATATATATCAAAAAGGATTCAAATGTATGGCAAAGTCATTAAGTTTATTTAAGTTTCTAATCATATTTAATACACTCCTTCATAAATTAGCTAAATATAAAGAGCACAGCATATCATACCGAGGACCTAAGATACCGAACAGCTTTAAAAATAGCCATTTCAATACGGTGAAATCAGTTAAGTCATTTAAATTTCATATAAAAAGAGAATTTTGAAATCAAATGAAAGCTTTAAAATTTGATATACAAACTTTTTTGATAAATCTTTTGTTAAACCTAATTTCTTATAACTATGTTTTATTTTTTATTAAACTTTATATTTATAGAAGTTTATTCTATTTATTGTCTTTTACTCTAAATATATAACGGAGATGCTTGCTTTTTAATATTTAAACGGAGTTTTATATAATTTTTTTAAACAATTTTTATTTACTTTAAACTTGTTAAAAGCCTAAATAGGGGTTCTATGAAAAGATTGTAATGACTGTGGTCATCCATATCTTCTTTGAGTCTCTGTCTATTTATATAAATCATTTATATAAATATATATTTTGTAAACGTTCTCTTTGTATTTAAAAATCTCTCTTTGAATTCTTTTTATTTTTTATTGTATGAACGAAATTGTTGTATGAGCGAAATAAAAGTTGAAAAAAAAAAAATCAAAAAAGAAATTTAAAAAATTTGAGATTTTTATGTGCTTGAGTAACTCTGAAGTTATTTGATTTTAATTTTTCAGTTTTTTTATATTTATTTGATTTACTGAACAGCGCTGCAGCCCATTATGGTATTTAAATTAATATCTATAATGGTATTTAAATTAATATCTATAATGGTATTTAAATTGATATCTATTAAAAATGTATATAAAGGCTCTATGAAAAGATTGCGATACG
The DNA here is from genome assembly GCF_038396675.1 of Hydra vulgaris. NCBI lineage: Eukaryota > Metazoa > Cnidaria > Hydrozoa > Anthoathecata > Hydridae > Hydra > Hydra vulgaris. The sequence goes on from NC_088931.1 coordinate 72,724,454, forward strand.
TATTGTCATCTCCATCTTCTTTGAGCCCCTGTATGTTTAATTCTTTATGTTATAAAGACCGTTGTAAAAAAGAAAAGTTTATACTTTATATTGTATATACAAAGACGGTGCTTATATTGTATATACAAAGACGTATATACAAAGTTGTTGACAGGATTTTACTGTCTTCTTCGTTCTACGGATATTTTTTATCTTTCTTGTACATATATATGTCAATTATTTATTGTTAAATAGTAAAATAAATGAAATAGAAGAAATAAAAAAATAAAAAGAATGAATTGATTTTGAGAAAACGACGAAAAAAAGTGAACATAGCTGCGCATTAACAGAAACTTTTCACTATTTTATAATTGACCTTTTTATTTTATTACATCATTTTAAATATAATTATTACATCATTTTAAATACATCTTAATTTTAAAACGCTTGAAATATTTTATCTTCAAAACGGGATAATTTTTCTTAAAACAAGTTTTTTGTTAAAAAGTGGAATCTAAAAATGAATCTTTGATTAAATTATACTTGATATGCTTTACATAATAATATTTTCTCTGTAAAGTATATAAAAGAGAATAGTTATTAGTTCATAAATTTTTGTCAATTTTTTTTTTTACTTTAAATTTAACACAAATTTAACTTGGCATATAAAAAAGAAGAACAATAAAGTAAAACAGTAAAAGTTTTAACAAAATTCAAAAAACTAACAAATCTAAATAACGATTCTCTTTTACATATTTTCCAGACAAATTATAACTTTGAAATGTAGCAATTATGATTTAATTAAAGATTCATTTTAAGATTTCAATTTATCACAAAATATCTATTTCAATAAAAATTATAATCCCATTTTAAAGATATTTCAAACGTTTTAAAATTAGCTCAGCATGATATTGAATAAAACCATGGAAGCGCGATTATTACAATTTAGATAAAAATTAAAGTTATTTCAAATTTAGAAAATAGTTATCAGTTAATAAACATTTTAGAAATACAGAACTCTCTTTTGTTATTGTTAATGGTATTTCATCATTGTGAAAATATGTTTCTCTAATAGCAAGAACGTGGTATTGTTCCACTTTTTTCATAATATTTTTCACACACAAGTTTTAAAAGGTCACTTAATGCTTTTTCCTGTATACTTTCATCAGAGTCTCCGTCAACCACAATCCAAGGTATGAATGTGTGTGCTGGTGTTGCTTCGCCTGTTTTCCGCAGTAAGTTTTTACCTTCAAGTCCTTTGTAGCATGCCGATAGTTTTTCCCAGTCTATTTTTAAATATTCAGAGCACCTTTGTGCTCTTTTTTCTGTAGGGTTTTTTTCAAGACAATAAATAAACTTGATGGAAACGTCAGTTGGTGTTTGGTTGATAACGCATGCCTCTACAGTATTCAACAAACATTCTTGAGGACCATGTTGGCATTCAAATGAGATTGTTTCATTTTGACTTATGACAGTATGAGCGTTTCCGTAAGGATAAAGCTTGAAGCTTACAATCTCTTTATCCAATACTTGATAAGTTGGCCATAGTTGCTCTTTGATAAATTTGATTGAGTCGGGACATTTACTTTCAAAAAAAATGTCAACGTTTACTTCCCCATTTGACGAGATTAAAGAAAAGCACGCCAAAAAAATTGCTTTTGTTATCATTTTTTTGTTAAGTTTACTAAAAGGTTTAATGCAGAAATTTGTATCGGTGACACATTAATTTAACATATCAAATTTATTATAATAGTTAATTTAATTTCAATTTAAATTAAATTAGAATTTTTAAAATTAAATCAACTTTATAAACAAAATTAAATAAATATTACAAGTAAGTGATTCAAAAACTACTGTGTTAGTAGCTTGTTAACTTTTTTGCTTTAAAAGCATATGACTGATCAAATGGCATAATATAATAAGTCAAAACATGACGTATTATCTCATGACAGCAAATATATAATCATGTGAGCTTAAATATGGATTGTCAATAAATTACGCAATGGTAAACTCATTTAAAAAGTAAAAATAAGAGATCATTTACTCTTTTGCCCGGTGATTTCACTGGACTTTAAGGGCTATTTTTATTTTGGGTTTAATTTAAAGACACTGCGAAGGAAAACTTTTGATCTTTTTTGTTTTGTCTGTTAAATTTAAAAGTTAAGTTTAGCGTTGCGTAATTTATGGACGATCCCTTATTTAAAATATGTCGAAGTTATGAGCTCGGTTTAAAAAATTCGTGAACAAACAATAAAAGCTTTGATGAGAGTTAATTTTCTTTTTAAACTTTGAACTGAATTATTCCTTTTTTTAACATCAAAGTAAAATATTTTCTTTAACGCTTAAAACAATAGTTAAATTAATGTTTTTGTTTCTTTGTGAAAGCGCAATAAATCATTCAATTTTATTGGGTGGAGGGGGAGATATATATAAAATTAAATATTACAAAATTACCAAAAATAAAAAGCGTCATAGTTTTTTAAATATTAAAAACTTAAAAGTTTTCGAACATCAGCTTTCTGTAACCAGAGTAAGAGGTCATTTGAAATTTTAATTAAATTGACAGGATTTAAGTAATTTGTGATTGTATGCTGCATGATTTATTATGAGCTCAAGCTTTCAGATGTAATGATTGTTTAAAATCAGTTTTTGTTAATAACATGATTTTAACTGTAGCAGGATTGATTAAAAACAATTTCACATTATTTACTGTTTGTAAATAATGTGAAGTTTAACAGGCTTGGTTGTGCTTTTTAAAAAATTAGGCTTTTGTCGACTCGCTAAACTTCCTCAACCGGCACAACTCCGTTATAAGTTACGCATGGTTTCTGTTGTATGTTTAAAACTCCTAAAAATAAATAGAATAGCATGGGTCAAGAATATGTTTCCAATTTTTTCAAATTAAATCTTACTATTTATCAATAAAACCTATTAAAATATTAAGTTTTTTATTCATAGTTTTACCGTTACGGAAACTTAGTATAACATTTACTAAGTTTTATGAAATGAATGTGAAACCAGTAATAAAAGCACAAAAAATTTAAAGTTGACTTTGAAACCTCATAAAACACGTTACACTCCAGTAAAACTGCGTGAAACTAACGTATTTTTGATTTACGCCTAGATCGTGACGAACACTTTTCTATACGTGTTTTAATTTCGACAGTGAAACTAGATATGCCGGGTGGGTCGCATAAAATGAAAACTTAAAAGAAAGGTACTTAGTGTTAATTTTTTTTTTTTTATTATTATTATTTTAACATGACAACAATACTATTTTTTTGAAGTGTTTGTTGCTGATAAGTTTAAGCTCAAACTTTTGTTGTCCAATAATTTTTTTTATGTATCATATACGTAAACAGGTTTTCGTTATAATAGTTTTTTGTATAAAATAAAGTATAAAATAAATAACAACAACAACAGCTATTGTTGTTTTAAAATAAAATAAAATCTTTCAAAAGTTTTAGATATTATTTAAATCTAAATTGATTAAAATTTACTTTTAAATGACAAAATTAAAATAACAAGTTAAAATTTTTTTGGTTTTAAAATTTAGTCTTAGAAACCCCAAAATATTATCACTTCGTTGCGGTGATTATCTCAAAAACTATTTGTGCTATTAACTTCAAATTTGCTAAGTTTACTTATAATATAATAAAGGAATCTTGTACCAAAATTATAAAAATATATAGAACTTTTTTGATAAGAAAAACACATAAAGATAAAAAGGATAAGGTGTTTTTGACCATATTAGAACTTTAAAATATTTGTATTAGATTATCATAATGCAATAAAAGTGGTAAGGAACATCTATTACAACAAAATAAACAACTTCTAAAAATTTTATGAGCATCGATCATAGACGTATTTATATTTTTGGCGCCCTAGGGCACTAATTTTTTAAGCTCCCTCTTTTACAAATAACAGAATACTTTGATATGGGGTAATTATTAAAAAAACAATAACATTTTCAATACAAACATATATATTAAGTTAAACTCACTCAGCATTAAAAAAAATACATATAATTTCTACACGAGTTTTGTTTTGCAAATGAATTGTAATGTCATTAAAGTTCATATCTATGGTAAGTGCAGATTCATTAGGTAGAATTGCTAACCTACTAAGACATTCGCACTAGTCATTCCCGACCTCAATTAAGACTTAAACCTCTTTAATGCTAAAAATGTTCTCTAGGCTGAACAATAGTTGGGCAACATAGATATATCCTTAATGATATATCTGTTTATAGTAGATATAGCGTTAAAGATAATTATATAGTTTCTGAAGTTCTGATCATTTTACAAATATCTGCTACAGTTTTAGGTCTTATGTTTTTAGTTAAACTCATTAAATAACTTCTGAATTATATTTTTTATATATATTTTGAAGTATTTCTGCTTTTTTGTAAACCTCTGATGGTGATAGTTTTATTGTTTGAAACAAAAAGTTACATTTTTTTTATTGGCTTCATCATAGCACAATTTTTTTCTTTCTAGTTTAGAATGTAGTTTATCAATAATAGTATAATAGCATTAATCCTTAAAGAGTCATGAATTTCAAAATTTATTTCTCCTTCTCTTTTTTCATCTGCAGTTTTGTTTTTCTTTTGCGTATTTTTCGATATGTTTTGTGTCCCGACTTATTTCTCCTTCTCCTCATCGATATCAAACATACTACTTAGATCTAACACATATCGAATTAACGATTTGTATAAGCTTACAACTGTTTCTAAATCAATCTTAATTGCTATGTTGACTATATGTAATATGTAATATGCAATCTTGACTGCTATTGTTTACTATTTTTATTGAATCTTTCTAGCCACCTCTTAATTTGGCCATTATAATTGTTTCAAGATTGTTTCTGATCTTGTGATTGACTTTTGTGAATTATCACTTTTGACAAAAAGACAGTGCATTAATTATTTCATTTCATTTTTTGTTTAAACTATTTTTTGCTTCAGATATGGCTGACCACCTGGTATCTTACAGTTTTTAAGTGATGTATTTTCTGTTTTTATTAAGTTGTTCTGAAGTGTTTCTCATCTATATGTAAAAGCACTGAAAATGTTATAGACTTTTTGAAGCAAAATAAAAAATTCAAAAGCAATTCTACAACAGTCCACAGCGCATCCACCATCAACATTTAAATAGTGTGCCAAGCATGGTACAAAAGTAGCTAAATGATTAACTTCTGTAATGCGAGCTTGAAGTCCTGTATACTTACCAGACATGTTAGACGCATTGTAATCGTAACTACAACTATTGTTTATATCAAATCCATGCATTTCTAAAACTAAAAATATAGTATCTGCTAATTCTTCAGATTTATGACCAGAGTTGGGTAAAATTCCTAAAAATCTTTCTACCGGACAGTATTTCTTTTGCACATACCGAACAATGAACACAGTTAATAAACGCGGCTAATATCAAAAATAGAGTCAATTCTGATAGAAAAATATTTACAATTTCTTCATTTCTTTCACTATTTTTTCAATAAAATTATCTGCCATTTTACCTATGAACTGCTCATATATATTAAAAGATAGATTCAATCCTCTAAAAAAAGATAGGATCGTCTAAAAAAGAGTCAAACTGAGCAACATAACTTTTTTTTACCAAATCAACGTTTTCGCACGAATAATTCGCGCGTAGTTATTAATAATTTGCAAGTGGATTTTGATTGCCTTTTGAATACCATACACATTTATAATTTTTATAAAGATGAATTTCCAATTGTAATATTCTCGTTTAAAAAAAAAATAAGCGCACGTATACTTGTAGGCAGAAAAGCAAAGAGTTGGAAATTTTGTCGCAAAAAACTTGGATATATAGTAGGTCTATCGGTAGATCTATAATTTGGACATGATAATAATATAAAAATTTTCGTCGAAATAATGTAAAATTACTATTTAAAGACTTTCTAAGATTCTACTATTCTGACGATTGGCGCCCAATCAAAACCTGGCGCCTGGGGCCAAAGTCCCCTCTGACTCCCCCAAAAATACGTCTCTTGCATTGATTAAGAAAATCTTGAAATATTCATCGCAAAGTCATCAGTTTTAGAGAATTGATAAAACACATTTAAACAAAAAACCACATAGAATTCTTCAAATAAAAATATAAAACTCACTTAAAAAGCTTTTGACAAATGTTATCTTTTAATAAAAGTGTTGTGGAGTAAAAGTAAAGCAAATTAAAAAAAAAAAATCGTTTTAAAAAAGATGACGTTAACAGACAGAATAATATTTTTAAAGCTAGATTTAATTAAAAAAATTCTCAACTTTTGATTAGTAATTTAGTTTCAATTAAAAACTGGATTTTACATCAATAGTTGTTACCAGTAAATAAATATCAATTATTTATAAACTAAAATTACTCCTCATTACTGTATGGTCATTATAATTTTATTTTCAGAATATAAACTTATTTTCAGAACTTCTTCGCTGCCGGCATTCATGCTTTCTTCGCTTCTTCGCTACCGGCATTCTAGCTTTAACCATATAACTGTAACTGTTATAATTTCTTTGTTTAACAAATTAAAAAAATTATTTATGATATCAGACATGTTCATAAAACCACAAAAACTTTTCGAAACTACGGTATTCTTGACAAGTTTCTTAAAAAACTAATAAATAAACTCATAAACATCAGAAAAATAAATAAATATCAAAAGTTCATTGCTGCTAAGTTGCTTATAGTTTTGGTAGAATAAAACTTCAGATAACAGTGGCAAGATACAAACGAAATTACGAGACAGTGTTATAAACCACATTGTTTTGAGTCATATAAAAAGTAATAACTTAAAAGTTACGTGGCAGCAATAATTTCATCTCATGTGTCGGTGTTCATGAATATGTAGCAGCCGTTTGTAATATTGAACTGATCAAAATTTGCAGAACTATTATGCACTCCCTTATTATTATTTTTATTTACAAAATTATTATTTACAATTTTTACAGAACATGTTCATGTTTGTTGATTGATTTTGGGTTCCTTAGAAGAATTTAAGTTTCTTACAATCCCTTATTTATTTTTCTTTTGTCTTTTTCCCATTACTTTAAATATTATTTAATCAAAGTGGTAGAACAAATGGGAGCGAAACAGAAAACTTTAGTTGGGAAATTCAATAAAACCCATGTAGCCAAATGGATCAAAGCATTAATTAATAAACAAAACTTAGTTTTAGAGTTGCAATCACTGCATCTGGTATTAGATATATATAAAGAAAAAAAATTACTATAGTTATGGTATAGTTTCTTTTTTAGCTGTATAGCAACGGAATAAACAAAGCGTTGCTACGAAAAAATACCGCTTTATTAAAAATAATTTTTAATTGTGTTAGCTATTTTTTCTAATTACTCGAAATTCGTAATTTAGGATAACTATTAGTAGAACTGATTTGAGATTTATAGAGATAAAGAATAGAATCCCGAGTAACAAAGTGACGAGCACAACAATAATATGCAACCTTAACGGATGAAAATATTGCAATGGGTTTGATACATGGTTTTCAAGATAGATTGGAAGTAAAAGTTGATCCTAAAAGACAAAGGGTAGATGAATCAATAAGTACATTACCGTTCGTAAATATCGGAAGATCTAGATTGTTACGATAACGATTAGCAAACAAAACTTGAGTTTTATCTAAGTTAAGGTTCACCAGCCAAGGAGAGCCCCATGCTGTAGCATAAAAGAAACCCTTTTCAAGGTCAAATGTCCCTCCATGCGTTGGCTTCTTATCAAGACAAGAAGAAATGGTGGTATCATCAGCAAACAATGCCATCTTAGATGTGAGAATTTCTTGCAAATCTTTAAAATAAATTAAAGTAAATTAAAAGTATAGGGCGAAAGATAGAACCTTGAGGAATCCCTGAAGTTACAGGAAATGAAGAAGAGAGCTGTCAATCGAGGACATCTTTTGTACTACGATTGATTAGGAAGGATTCAATAGTTTTAAAGATGTTACCTGACACACCGTAAGAAGATAGCTTATGGAGAAGAGCAGCATGCCAAACTTTATCAAAGACAGAAATGTCGAGAGCTATTGGCTTAGCCTCTCCACATCTATCTAATGCGCGATAATCAGGCCCGGTTTTAAGCGTAGGCGACGTCGGCGACACTTTTCTAGAGCGGCATTTTCTTAATTTATTTTGTGTTTTCCCAAAAAAAAAAAAATTTTTAATTTTTTTTTGTAACAAGAAGTCATTTTCATTTTTAGTAATTAGACAATTAGCAATTCGTTGCTAATTGTCTAATTACTCCAAAGCAGCATAGCTTTGTTCATCGCAAGGGCTTCATCTCAGGCCTTTTAGAAACTCTGGACATCATGACTAGAGTTAAAAACTTCTGGAAATTTTCTTAAACATTTTTTATTGCAATAAACTTATAAAGTTTTATGATTCCTTTCTTTATTTCAAAAATAGGCGTTTTATCATCGCAGTAATTAGGTATTTTTTAATAAATTCAACCAAAAGTTTAAAATAATTAAGACCCACAAGCGAAAAATACAAATCTCTTGGGCAAATTTTTTTAGTAAATTTATCAATTCGAGCATTTTTTAAAAAAAGCAATAAAACACTCGAGTTGTTATTTGTTACTTTTACGTTATTTTTGTGGAACAACAAAAAGTAGGTGTTTTCCGAGTTTTTATTTTGAGCTTGTGCCTAACATATTTCTAACTTTTACTTTTCTCAACTACGAATTTACATCGTAGTTGAGAAAAATTGAAGTTAGAAATATGTTAGGCACAAGATACATTCACAAAATACAAAGAATAAAATCTTTTTTAGATTAACAAGTTATATTGTTTATTCTTTTTGTAGAGTGTTTTAATTAAAACACTCTACAAAAATAATACACGATAAAGTTTTTTAATCAAAAAAAGATATTATTCTTTGTACTTAGTAAACATTTTACATCAAAAAACCTATATAGGTTTTTGATTCTATAATCTACCTTGCCCTTAAGTGCTGTTTAAAAAGTTTTTAAAAATTCTTGACATGATAATAGCAAAAACAATATGATGTAATAACAATAAATGTTAGAAATAATAAGCAAACAAGTTAATAATTTAGCAATAAGAAATTCTTTTTATTTCGTTGAAAAATGTATTTGATAACTTTTTTTGTTTTGTTAGTTTAAATAACTTTAAAATAAGATATATAGACCTATAATTATAATAAATAATAAGAATTAAACTTAATATCTGCGCCAAATTTTTCTGGAATTTTTTTTTTTTGTATTAAGAATGTTTTGAATAGACTTGTTTAAACTTGTTTATCTACTTGCTTAAAAATTTTTTAAATAGGAAGTCATTATTTTCACGCGCGTACGAATAATGTGTACATATAATAAAAACCTTATTTATACGCAAAAAATGTCTTTCTATGTTTTAATATGCGCGCACATTAAGTTAAACACGTGTAGAAATAATGCGTACCTTCTAAATAAATATTTAAAACTACTTCATTCCATCGCAGAGTTTCTTTTATTTTTAATTACAACTATAATTCCGTTGGAAATTGCATCGGTAGTCAGTAAACAGGCTAGCCCGATTCGGGCTAGCTTGCCTCATATAAACAGCCCCGTAGGTATAAACAAAAGTTTTTTAATTTTTTTTTTTTTGAATTACACATTTTTTACACATCACAAATTTAATATAATAGTAAATATTTAATATAATAGTAAATATAAATCTAATATAATAATGGTACGGAATTATAGGAAATATATTAATTTGGCTAAAAAGTTACCTGTATAATCGGAAACAATTTGTTTATGCGGATGATAACGTATCATCTAATTTGTTAAATATTTCATGTGGAGTTCCTCAAGGACCTTTTCTTTTTATCCAAATTAGGACCCCTTCTATTTCTAATATATATTAATGATCTACCAAAAGCTTCTAATCTAATGACAACTATGTGACAATTATGCTGATGATTCTAACTTATTTCTTTCTCATAACAACATTTTTACACTTTTTAGCAACATGAACATCGAACTCATCAAAATTTCCGAATGGTTTAGATCAAACAAACTATCATTAAATATTGATAAAACTAAATGGATTCTTTTTCATCCTTATGGTAAAAAGCACCAGCTGCCTAGAAACTTACCTTTTCTTTTTATCGATAACATAATTATTAAAAGAGTTCTAGTGACAAGATTTTTAGGTGTATATATCGATGAAAATCGATATATACACCTAAAATTTGGAAAAGCCACATTGCTAACTTGTGCAATAAAATTTCAAAGAGTATAGGCATTTTATACAAAATAAGAAACTTTCTAGATAAACATACCTTAATTCAGTTATATTATTCGCTAATTCATTGCCATATTAACTATGCAAACATTTCTTGGGGTAGCACTTATAAAAGTAAACTTAAACCTCTCTATCGGCAACGGAAGCATGTAGCACGCCTTATAAATTTCAAGGACTGTTTTGCTCACGCCAAGTCTCTTTTATATGATATGAAAGCACTCAATATATATGAGTTAAATGTTTTTAATATTCTTTGTTTTATCTATAAGTGCAAGACCCACCTATCACCCGTTTCTTTTCGTAACTTGTATTTACAAAGAGATACAAAAAAAATTTATTTTAAGGAACGATAATTTAATTCGACATCCATTTGCTAAAAACTAATTTTGGAAAACTTTTTATTTCATTTCGCGGACCATTTTTATGGAATAGTATAGTTCTAAATACTTCTAAAGAATTTTCTCAAGAACGTAATTTTGATTCTTTTAAATAAAAACTTAAAAAACTCATTTTTTCAACTGAAAATATACTAATCTACTTTTAAATTTTTGAAAATCACTTATCTATATTAGTATATGTATATATGTAATGTATATTCTTTTTTATTTATTTTTTTGTTTTTTTATCAACAAGCGATTATTTAACATGTTTAGTTTTAGTGAATTATTTAACATGTTTAAGTTTTTTAAGTTTTAGAACTCTTCTATTGTAATATTGTATGTTTATTTTTATTTTAATTTATAATATTATATTACGAACTTTATATGCTTTTATTATTAAGTTTAATTTTGTAATAAAAAAAATTGAATAAAAATAAATAAATAACAAGAATAAAAACATTGAAAAAAAAAAATAATAATAATAATAAAATAAAAAAACTACTAAAAGTATATATATATAAGAAAAATAAAATAAATAAAGAATGGATGTATGCGTATCTGCCAATATATGTATGTTGGCTACGTTTGGAGGTGAACCATCCTTTGGTAGTGGCTTGGCGTTTTTGTCTTCAGAAGCCTAAACGTTAATTTATGCATTTGGCAGTGGCTTGGTGTTTTTTGTTGTCAGAAGCGTAAACGGAAATTCGGTAATTTGGCTTAACACACAGCGATAACCATCGTATCTATCTATCTAGGTCTTTTTGCACAACTTTTTGAACAATCTGGAAATGCATTATATTCAGTCTGGAAATGAAATTATATTGATCATATTCAGTGATATATAGTGAATAATATATAGCGATAAATAAGGTTCAGTTATTATTTTCGACAAATGAGATTCAGTGTGCGCAAGTAATTTATCTAGTAAATTATGGACATCATTGTTCGCATGAGTCAGCTGTTCGGAAGACATGGTAATTTGATTGATGCAACCCGTAAACACCATAATAAAAGGAAATAACCATTAAAGAAAAAAAAAACTTTCTAATTTTTTCAATAGCGGTTTCTCTGTGACAAGACCTGATGGTTTCTTTGAGTATCCGCGTTCTTTATTTCTTAACAATATCTTCACTTATTAACTTTTATTTTTTTATATTTTTTTATCTGTATCATAATTATTTTAATAAAGTACAAATAAAAAATAAATAAAAAATTAAAAAAAAATTAAAAAAAATATCAAAATAACACATTGCTATAACGTATTGCTTATACTTAACGCTTTTACTACATCTCATTTTTCTTGTCGTCCATTTGTTTTTTTGTTTCATAGCAGAAAAATCAACAATCGTATTAACAGAATACACGAAAGAGCCCATAGAATTGTATATCAAGACTATCAATCTCCTTTTGAAGAACTGCTTATAAAAATGGTTCGAAAACTATACACCACAAGAATTTACGTGTATTGGTTACAGAAATTTTCAAAGTTAAATTGGGGCTTGCCCCGAAATCGATGGAAGAGTTTTTTCGTTTTTGCTATACTTTTCTAAGAGGGGATAAATTTGCATATGACAATACACAAACTGTGAAATACGGTCTAGAGCCCTTTCGCATTTGGGATCATCAATATAGAATTCGGTACCAATGAGTTGCAAATCAGCATTAACTCTGAAAGAATTAAAATTAGAAATCAAAAATTGGATTCCGAAACAGTCTCTGCAAATTATACATGACCTATGTCAAAGACATTGGATTTATAAAGTCACATGTTTAATTTATGCAAGCTTTAAATAACTCGTTATTTTTGATTTTTACTATTGGTTTATTAAGTAATTTTCTTGATTTTTTTTTAAATTGTTTGAGTTAACTTTAATTAGCCTAATATAGAGCTACTTAAATTGTTTGTAAAAATGTCAACTATAAGTAAATTTCAAATAAAATAAAATTTTATGCAGTGTCATAAACTTAACGTCAAAAATTGTGAAAACTAGTTTTTTTAATTGACGACTTTGATGAAAAATAAATTGATTAAAAAGCAAAAGTTATTTTCAGCCTACAAATTTATTAAAATGACTCTGAATAAAGACGACTGAATAAGCGCGAATTTTATAAATGCGAACTAGCATAAGTACAAATTGCGTTGGTGCGAACTGGCGTAAGTGCGAACTTGCATAACACCCTCAGGAAGTTTTGGAGGCCAATGTTGCGGCGATTTTAAAACAATCGTTCCAACATTGGAATTTAAAGGAACAAAGATTAATATTTAGAACTCTGATGGAGGAGAACATTCCAAGAACAATGCAAGAAAGTACATAAATTTTTTGCTGTTGTTGTTTTTTTGTTTGAAAAATCTTTTGGCGCACTTATGCCGATTCGCGCACATGCCAGTACGCATTTATGCCAGGTCTTTTTATAAAATCTTGCAACCAATCAATCCCTGTAATTTTATTTTTGATCCATGATGATGGGCATATCTTATTATTTTTTACATCAAACTCGTATGCTAATAATCGTGTTAACTTAGTTGAAAGTATATAGTTCATTTTTGATGCAAGTAGTAAATAACTTTATAAACTTTTTTTTTACTTCTGCTGCAAAAACTTGTATATTGTAGTAATTAGGCTTAAAAGATTCATTTGGATTAAGCTTCTTTTTATGAAAATATCTTTTTCAAGTCAATTAATTTATGCTAAACTTGCGAGCTACAACATTCACTGGTCTGCCCTCTGAAACATCATTAACAGCTGCTTTCATTGTATCACATGGTATAGCAATTGTGACTGTTTTTTTTTTCTTCTTCACTAACCATTTAAAGATCTGAAAATTAAAAAAAAAAAAGTTTAAAATAAAACAATTGTTTTAAAAAAGTACTTTACATAATAATATTTATGTAAACTAATCGTAGAACTTCTGTAGAACTAAAAACTAATATTATTAATATCAGTTTTTAACACTATTCAGCAATTCCACATGCCTCAATGTTTTACATTTATTAGTGTTGTTATCGATTTCGACTAAATCGACTAAAGGTCGAGATTTTTCAACTAAGAAAAAAAAGAATAGTCCATTTAATCGACCATGGACTTCCTACTAACCAACCAAAAGTCAATTTAATCAAGAGAAAATCTTAAAACCCTTTTATCTTTTCATTCGATTTAACTTTCCAATCTTTTATTTTTGTTTCTTCGTTCAAAAATAAAAGCATTTACTATTATAACGAGAGATGTGACGAATAGTGGTTTTGTGTCACCAAATATTCTGCTGCCGAATATTCGGCAACTTGTTCTTATTTTGAGGGTTCTGACCTGGCAGTTTTGACTTAATAATGCAATATTGTAAAGTTTACAACGCTCTTCAAGCTGGCAAAATGCAAGTAGAAGAAGACACTATCTTTTCTCTGTTTATAAAAATACATTTAATGTTAACTCGTAAAACGGATGTTTTATTTAGACTTATTATTTGCCAGTGGCAGTGTACATAGTGAATGGCTATTTTAGGAAGTATCAAATATCTAATTATAACAATTACCTATTTTTTGTTTACTCTCTTAGAGTTTTATTTAATTGATAGCATGTTAGCATTTTATATGCTCTTCCCGGTGCTCTTTAATAAGACCGTAAGAACTAGTGCGAGCACCTTAATAACTACAAAAAAAAAAAGAAAAAAAATTAAACCTTATTAAACTATCGATTAATTACTTCATTAATTTTTTTCTTTTGTCTACTCGATGCTTTTGATTTTCATAAATACTTTCATACAGGGCCATTCGAGGGTTTGGAGCCCTGGGGCAAAATTTAGTTGCAAAGCTCCAAAATCTAAATGTCATTTGTGTAATGTAAAGCATTACACAAACGACAAAAAAGTCTCTAAATCATTGGAGTTTGGGAATAAATTGTCCTGTTGTCAAAGCGGCCCTTCTCTCACACTGTTTCGGTTCATTGTTATTTAAATGATATGATGTTAAAAAATAGAAAGTGAAAATAAACTACTTTATTATTTTTATGACAATTTATTTCAAAAAAAAAATTATTCTCATATTTCAACTAAATCGACTTTTAGTCGACTTAGTCAATTTTAAAAATAAATTCGTCGATTTTAGTTGACTTTAGAAAATATATTAGTCGATTTAGTCGACAGTCGAATTATTTAATAGTCGTAACAACACTAGCTTTTATCGAGGAAATACAATTTTATAATACCTATGTGTATAAAATTTTTTTAAAATTTATATTAGTTTGGTAAAAAAGTTCTTTAGGATTTTTATACTTTAGGATAATTTTTTATTTATTTTTTACTTTCTATTTCATAAGTTATTGCACAAATAAAGCGTCATGGCGTGACAAATCGATGTCACCCTGTGATGCGCGTATTTAGAGCTATATCTGTAAAAATGTATATAAAAATTATGAAAAGTTCAGTTTTTATAATACAGTTAGGCTATTTCAATATTATAATGAAGTTTATTTTTTATTTTAAAAATGTAAATACCGCAAACTTTTGATTTCTTGATTAAAAACGCTTTAACGCGTATCATAGAACTGCTGTATTACATTTTAAAAATGATATGTTAAAAATTATACTTGTAATATATATTCAGAGAAGTGGTTAGCGCGTTTGCTTCAGAAACTAGAGATACGTGGTTCAACGCCACCTCTGGGCAAGTTTAATAACATCGGTAAGTAAGGAAGTGGGAACTTCCCTTCAAATGCTTTTCCGCGCTGCTATGTGATATGGCCCTAAGGACTTCTTAGGGCACCTAAAATAATTCATATGAAATAATTCATATGAAATATATATATAAAATTTTTTTTTCATCATAAGTACTTGCTATTGGTTTAAATGTATAAAATTTAAACAAAAAAATATAAGTCTTAAAATATGTTATATTTTAAGACTTCTTAACTGTATTTTCTCTGTCAAAACAAGACAGAAATAAACGAGTAAAAGCTAAAATATCATCTGCCCTAGCGACCAATGCGCCCCCATCTCCCCTACTTTATTCACTAAATTTGGCATAAGAACCAATACGAGGTCGCAAGTAATATTAAAGTCATAATTTTTTAACTTAGTTGCTAATATGCCTTATACCTACATTGTTTAACAACCAGATACTTTCCTTAGTTACACACAGATAATTCGATTTTTGAATAATTATAACGGTGTTACGATCATGGTCTTTTTCATCTCACTTTGTAGGAGAAAGGGCCGTTCCCGTCCTTTCCTACTTTTAAAATTCTTGGAACAAAAAAGGCCTTTGACTCCATCCCCACTCCAAACGTGAGAGGCAACAATTTGTTAAAAATTTTTTTATGCTTTTCTCAATTAGACTTAAATTCATCGATAAATTTTAATTTTCATAGTATTATTTCTTATTGTTCAAAAATTATGACCATATAAAATTTGTAACCCCCCTCAAATTGAGGGGGGAGGAGGAGGAGGGGAGGGGGTTAAACATATGTGGTCATAATTTTACTATGAAACTTAAAATTTATTGATGAATATGTCTAGTTGAGAATAGTACAAAAAAGTATTTAAACAACTTGTTGCCCCTCACGTTTGGGGTGGGGTAGGGGGATGAAATTAAGGTGGTAGACTGCTAAAAAACATTGAAAAAAGTAGTTTTTCAAAAGTTGATTAGTTAAAAACTTTAACTATTGCTGTTTTTAAAAACATACATATTATTTTACAAAAAAAAACAAAAAGGCCTAAAAAAACAGTTTAAACTTAGTAGGGTGATTTTGCTTCCCCTAGCAACGCTCATAGCAACGTCAAAATAAGGCAATTTTAACTAAATTTTACAAAATCTAAGCACTCAAACCAATAGCTACTTCTTTGTTTTTTGTTTTTCTATGTTTAAATGACATGGTGTGAAAGAACAACGTTGTTGAATTGGTTTATTACTATATATTAACTCGATAAAAGTGCATACTATCAACATGGGTTCTGCAGAAAGAAGAAATAAGTCTAAAAGCAAAAAACGTAAATGTTATAGATTACTTGCGAATAAAATTCACTTGACTTCTGAATATACTACTTCAAGTTCAAATAATACATCAAATAATACATCTCTAACAAATACTTCTTCAAGCAAATCAGCATCTGCTGAAAAGTTAAATTTACCTACTTCTGATACTCCAAGTATTAGTCAAGATAGTAATCCTGAATGTTACATTATATTTAATTCTGATGTCTTGAGTTCAATTTTAAATCTTGTTGGTTCTTGTCCAAAATGCCAATCTTTAATAAAATTGAATAATGATTTATCAAGAAAGAAAGGATTTTCACATCAACTTGTTTTGTCTTGCACTGCAAAAAAATGTCAATGGCAAAATGAGTTTTTTACCTCAAAAAAAATTGAAAAAAACAGTGATAATGAAACACAAGGCATGAAATCGTTTGACATTAATATCAGAATGTGTGTAGCTTTCAGAGAAATTGGAAAAGGTTATGCTGCAATGGAAAGTTTTTGTAACATAATAAACAGTCCACCACCAATGCAAAAAAAAACATACAATAACATTGTCTATAAATTGCATTCGTCTTATATCAAAGTTGCCCAAGATTCAATGAAGCGAGCAGCTGCACAAGCACAACGTACAAGCGAGTCTACTATTGGTGACCCTGATATAAAAAATGTTACTGTAAGTATTGATGGAACGTGGCAGCGACGCGGTTTTTCCTCGCTGAACGGTGTTGTTACAGCTATTAGTAATGGGAAGTGTGTTGACACTCAAACTCTCATAAAGGATTGTAAAAGTTGCCAATATTGGCAGAGAAACAAAGATATACCGGGATACAATGACTGGGCAGAATCACATATTTGCCCAATTAATCACAAAGGTAGTGCAGGTGCAATGGAAGCTATTGGGGCATTGCAAATATTTAAACGATCAACTGTTTTTAACAAACTGCGTTATACAAAATACTGTGGTGATGGTGACAGTAAGTCTTACCAAAATATAGAAAGTAATAATGTTTACCCAGGGTATAAAATTGAAAAAAGTGAATGTGTCAGTCATGTTCAAAAAAGAGTTGGGTCTCGTTTACGCTCTCTTAAAGTATTGTACAAGGGAAAAGTTTTAAAAGATGGTAAAAGACTTACTGGAAAAGGAAGGATGACAGATAAAGTCATTAATACATTGCAAAACTATTATGGAATGAGTATACGACAAAACAAAGGGAATTTGTATGGCATGAAAAAATCCATAGCAGGACTAATTCATCACTGTTCTGAAAGCAGCAGCGATGAAGAACGCCATAAGTATTGTCCTTGTACTAGCGATTCGTGGTGTAAATATCAAAGGGACAAGATTAATCAAACTTTGACTTATAAAAACAGTATAAACATTCCAGAAGCTGTTTGTGAAATTATAAAACCTATTTTTTCACACAAAGATCTTGGTGCAAACAAGTTATTAAAAAGATGTCTTGATGGAGAAACACAGAATGCAAATGAATCGCTCAATAATGTAATTTGGACAAAATGCCCAAAAAATGTGTACGTGGGTAGGTCAACACTTGAAATTAGTGTTGCATCTGCTGTCATACAGTTTAATGATGGTAAAACTGGTATGATAGATGTTCTTCACAGTTTAGGAATTTTACCAGGACATTTTACTAAAAACGGTTTTCAAA
This sequence comes from Hydra vulgaris, assembly GCF_038396675.1. Classification (NCBI taxonomy): domain Eukaryota; kingdom Metazoa; phylum Cnidaria; class Hydrozoa; order Anthoathecata; family Hydridae; genus Hydra; species Hydra vulgaris. The sequence goes on from NC_088931.1 coordinate 72,742,720, forward strand.
ATAGTGATGTGCTACGTGAAAAGCTTATGGACATAAAATCATCTGAAAAGTTTAAAAAACAAAGAAAAAAGCTTAGAGCAACAAGGAAGGGGTTTGACGATAAGCACAATGATGAAGAAGGAACATTATACGAAAAGGGGGGGGGGGGGTTTAACCTGTTTTCAAGTGTTAATATATTTGTATTTTCAAAATATAAAGTTTTATTTGCATTTTTCTCTGTTGTAAAGTTTTTCATATTCTGGATAAGATTGCGGGAGCTGTAGTTGTCCAATTGATTTGAAATTTTGTACAGATGTTCATTTTTATGAGCTTTATGTCCTGAGATAAAGAAATTTTGGATAAAAATTAAAATTAAATTTTTTGGGCTGTTTTGGGGTTAGGAATTTGGCCTAAATTTAGACGCATAGAAAAAGCTTATGGTGCATCGAAATTGAAAAAGATTCAAATTTTTTGTTTATCTCAGGACATTTATCTACTTAAAAGGTACACAACTGTAAAATTTTGAGACTTGATATATTTTACTTTTTGAGATATCTTTTCCAAGAACTTTGCACTTTTTAGGCCTAAAAACACTTAAATTTGCCCAAAAATTAGAAAGAGAAAAAAAAAAAATTTTTTTTTTTTTAATACTATTTATCGTGTTTAAAATGAGAAAATCAATTGGAATAATGTCAGATTTTAAAATTTTTTTTTTAGCAGTCTACCACCTTAAAGGGCTTTTTGTTCCCAGCCTCCAATCGTCATAATTTTTTGAAAAGCCTCCTCAGTTAACATAAGTATAAATATAGAATATATGTATAATGACATAATATTATAATGGCATAAGTATAAACATGTGTTTAGAGTTTGCTTCATGTCTGTAAGTTAGCTCAAATACCAAAAGATCCTAGATCCGTCATTTTACGCTTGTCTTTATTATCAAGTGATCGTGTTAACATGGCTACTGATAAAGTTCAATTAAGTCACTGTATTTTATACAAATTTCAACAAGAAATGCTACAGAAGCACGTAGAAACTTATTGAAAGTGTTTCGTGAAGGTTCTGTTTCTAGTAGGACATGTAGAAGATGGTTCCAAAAATTTCAGACCCGTTATGTCGACTTTTCTGACGACGATGTTATTAAGATGTTGAAACAAGATCCTTTTCTGACAACATCGAGATTGCAGAAACACTTAATTCATATCACCAAACTATTTTGGACCATATTTGAAAGATTTAGAGAAGAAATATTCAAGATGGGTGTCACATAAATTAAGTTAGAAGAATTTGGATAATCGAGTCTTTATATATTATCTAAAAAAAAAATACTCTTTTTTTTATCTAAAAAAAAAAAAAGAGTGTATCGAATAGTATTTCCTATTTACCGTGACATCAAAACATTTTAAAAGCGACGCATTAAAGCACTTAATCAAATTTAACAAAATCTTAGATTTACACATAAATTTGATAGACATCAAAGATAAATATAAGATATAAAGTTGAGATATAAACCCATAGCCATTAGACTTGTAGTAACAATAGTACATACAACATGTAGTTACAAGTGTTATAATACATTAAAATTATGGATTAGTAAAACTTTTTAAACATATATCAAAATAATTCTTTAGCTAAAAAAATAATACTTGCAAAGGTGAAAAGTTGCAGCCAAAGAAAATAAAATTAAAAAAAGGAAACTTTGAGATTGCAGTTTTTCAAATAAAATAAAAATCCATTCTTATTCTGTCGCTAATTTTTCGAATTATTCGGGATAAAAAAAGTATAAATTAAAAAAATGTATTATTATTTAATGTAATGATTTTAAAGTTAAATTCACATCTCATTGCATTGATTTATTTTTAATTAAATGCAATAAGAAAAAAAAGAAAAAAACTTTTAAAAAGAGAACCACCAAAGTTTTATTTCGAGTAAAATAAGGTAATAAGTTATTCGCTACAAACTATATTCGAACAGATATATTGACTGTTAAAAACAGAATTTATACAGTGTTTAAAGAAGTTTTAGAATAATCATAATCCAAAAGCTTTCAGAGTTCAGAAACATAATTACATTTGAGTCTTACAAGAAATAGTCTGGGGTTCGCCTAGTAACATGAGGTTCTCCTCTTCGAGGAGCAGGATCAAACTGCAAGAATGAATATTTAAGTGCATCGTCGAGTTCCATCAGGGCAGCTTGATTGCCACATCGATAACAGTAGTTGGGAGCACTGAATATAGTTACAACGTTCCGATCATGACACCAATTATACCCCTGAAGGTAAAAATAAAATTATTCATATATGTAACCTAAAATTAACCACAGTTAAAAAAGTGAAAATAACCAACGTTAAAAAAGATAAGGACAAGATACTATTTTTACCTCCATAACAAGTTGATGGGCCCTTGCTATAAGTGTGAGTCCGTTAGTATGATTAAATGTTTCAGATATATCTTGCCCAAATGTGTATCCAGCACCACGTGGTGATATACCCCAACCTCCCCTGTCATCAGGGTCACTCCACAAAAGATCACACATCGGGCCCTAATACAAATCAAAACTAGAAATTAAAAACGTCAAACTGCAAAAAAAAAGTGTTTTTATCTTTAAACAATGCCAAAAATTAACTTTCTTATATACAAACAATAATACACTTTCTTGTTAACAAAAAAAATATCAATTATTATATTATAAAATAAGTAAATTAAATTTAAACAGTATAAATAATATACTTCATGGGGTACTTCTTGAAGTCTGTCTAATGCTCTGATATGATCGAGAGTATCTATTGACGGCGACAAACCTCCATGCAAGCAAAATATCTAAAGATTAAGTTAATAAACAAATTAAAACACACACACTACTGTGGATTTAAAACATATTTTTTAAACACTTTAATTTTTAAAATAAGTACCTTAATTCCGAATAATAAAAAAAATATTCTTAAATACTATTATAAATCTACTTAATACATAGATATTGCCCAAACCATAACCCTCAGATGTTCATGTACTTAAGTCTATCTATCTGTGTGCGTATCCTTTCAGTATGACATCATTAGTTACATTTGTATGGAGACCTGATTTAGTAAAGGATATAAATCACCTCAACTTGTAGTTGCTCTCTCGGCCTTGGGAGGCGAATAACATTAAAAAATATATTTAATAAAATATTAAAATAAAAAACAGCAAAAAAATATAACTTTAATCATAATTTTGTAATAAATATAAATATGAATGCACATTGTTAAGAAAAAAAGAAAGGTAAAATATTATAAAAAGTAGTTGCATCATTATAAAAACCAGCCTAAATATGATAACAATATTTCATACAAGGCTGAAAAAAGATTTGTAGAGGTTGAGAATAAAATCAGGAGTAAGAAAATGGTGAGATACACCATATAAGCAAGTTTATAGAGAAGACCAGCACGCCAAACTTTATCTCAAGCTTTGAATATGTCAAGAACAATAGTCCTTGAGTATATAAGTATGTATTATGTAAGTATATATAAGTATTTATGTATGTAAGTATCACCATGATTGATTAAAATTTGAACAATTTTAAATTGAGTTTTCTCAAAAAACCACTAAATCATTTGTAACAATATTTTTAATATTGATGCCTGCATAATTATTTTTCTGTGAGTGGGTTTATCGAGTAAAGAGTTTAAAAACTGAATTTTTTTTTTGAAATATTACAAAGAAAATCCATCGTTCTTATTCCATAATTTCAAAAGCATGTAAAGTTCCAAATTCAACAGTTGGAGTTGTTATAAAATATTATAAAGAAAACAAAACTGTAAAAAGAAAATTGGGAAGTGGTGGAAAATCAAGATTTATTTCCAAAAAGAAAGCAAAATCAATAGTCGACTTAATTCATCAAAATCTGACTCAATCACAAAAAGATTTAGCTACAAAGTTTAAATGCAGTAGATCTTTCATTCAAAGAGTGTTCAAAAAGAAAAATCTGAAAACATATTACAAGAAAATAATACTAAAAAGGTAGTTTGATGGAGAAATCAATTGGACAAGCTAAAAATTTGATGGAGAAAGTAATTGGACAAGCTAAAAATTTGCTTAAATTAATTATGAAAAAATCTGGCATCGATCCACTATTCCAAAAAAATAATGCAGTGGTATAAGAAAAAGAGTCAATTTTGTTCCAAAGAATGCTAATCCACCTAACTGTCCTGATCAGCGAGTTATTGAATCTTACTGGGCAATTGAGAAGGGAATATTGAGGAAAAGAGGCAAATGTGCAAATAGTGTTAAAAATTTCTGAGATTTATGCGGAAATTTTAGCGGAAGGGATTCAATAAACTTCTACTTCTGGTTTGTAATTAAATTCTAAATGACGCCCTTTATGGACAACCCCTTAGTGGTTTTCGAGAAAACTCAATTTAAAATCATCCAAATTTTAACTGATAATAGTGATATATAAGAATGTCTTATGTAAGTATATATAAGTATATTGTATGTATGTATAGTATGTGAGTATATAAGTATGTATTATGTAAGTATATACAAGTATTTATGTATGTTAGTATATGTAAGTATTTACGTATGAAAGTATATAAGCATGATGATAAGTATTGAAGGCCTGGTAAGAAAGACTATGTTAATGTTAAAAAAAAAATAAACATGTCAAAAAAATTGATTTTGTGTAATATAAGGAGCTTTGTGCAACATATAAGATAAAGTACCCATGAAATAATGTCCAAATTTTGTATTCTTTGACTTAAATGGTGTATCCTTGCTAATTCAAAAGTTATACATTCTATTTGGGAGCGTACAATACATCAAAATTTGAAACTTATGTTGAGTGCTGTAGGCTTTAAAAGGTCTTTCTATGAAATCATTATAATGATTGTCTGCAGTAGAGAATCAAAAGTGTGCATGATTCATAAATGCAAGTTGTCCTGGAGTAGAAGCTGCCTTAAAACATATACAAAAGTATCTGACACATAACAATGATCTAGAAGATTAATATAAAAGTGATGACAAAAGTGTTTATGGAATTCAAACAGTGGATAAAAACAGATAGAGCTGATATATTACCAATAAAGCTTCCATTTGATTATTTCATAGAGCTTCTGTTCAAAAAGCCTTATAAAATTTCTTCTTATTCTTTTATTAAAAAATGACAATCAAGCCACCTAATGCATCTGAAAGAGATTAGTCAAATGAGGCAAGTCTGGGCAAATTTCGCCGAGAGCGACGCTTTTATAGTACAACATGAGATACATATAAAAGTTACTATTGAAAGAAGAAACATTGTTTCCTATATTAAATTGTCATTTATTTTAGGAGAATCAGAGAAAGAGAAATCAGAGGCATCTTGCTTTATTATTTACTTGGTGACTTTGTTTATTTAGTGCTAATGATTTAAACCATGTTGGCTTATTTAGTGCTAATGATTTAAACCATGTTGGATTAATCAATGATGTTATGCATTAAACTATTAACCAAATAAAAACCTTTCTTTGCCACACAATTACAATAGGTTGTTATTTTTCTGAAGGCTGTGCAGGATGGTATAAAAACTGGGAACACTTTTACTATTTATACTACCATGCTGAAAATTAATAGTTAGGAACAAGATTGCCATGGCTAGCTTAGCAGAGTCCAGCCCTGGGTCAAATAATGTCTGTTGAAGCAATATTTGAATACCGTCTAAAATCAATGAGTGGGATCATGTTTGGGAATGTCACCACTGAAGAAATGGAGCTAGTATGAAGCCAATTTGTTTTTCTATAGCAATGACTGTTACTGGGACAAGAAGTTTTTATCTAATTTATATACAATTTATATAAAGATGAAAAGGTTATCAGATAATGATAAGTTAGCTCTAAATTTGACCTCATAAAAAAAAAAATTTTAAACTGTTCGGATCAACCATGTTATAATATCAAAATAAATACTTTGCAAATACAACAGACTTTACTGGCTAGGTTTGGTTTCTGATAATGATAAAGAGGATGATGATTTTATAGTAAAGTTTATTCACATTATAAGTTGATCCTGCTGACCAAACTAGGATGATAATTTCTGGGTGCTAAGTATGACACTTCTTTTATTAATACACCATCATCTTGATGTCAGTACCACATCTTACAATAATGCAGAACTCTAATTGAACAGCTTTTATCTCATTAGTGAAAGTTCTCAAATATTTCTAATTTTATAAAATGCTTTTTTTATTTTAAAAATGATATATCCTTTAACTTATTTCACAAAACATTTGCTTATTCAAATCTTTTTTTGTTGTTTTTCCTGTTTTGCTTTTTTCTCTCCTTTAAACAGATTTTGTATTCTTTTTCAAAAAAATTTTGCGCTTTAATTTCTCATTTTATAACCAAGTATTTGAGATTTCTCAAATATTTGGTTTTTAAAATGAATAATATATTTTATAAAATATTTCTGAGAAATATTTTATAAAATAAATAACCATATTCTATATTAAAACAGTCTAACATATCTTCATTTTAAAGAAAAAAAAAAATAATTTATGAGAGTTGGGCAACTCCAGTGAAAGCGCAACCCATGGTAAAACAGAAAATTTGTCTTGACCATCAGAAAGTTTAAATTAGGTTATCTTTATTAAATTTTTCAATTAGTATACCCTCAAAAATGGTCAGGTACATTTTTAAGCCATATTTTAATATTACCACCAAAAATTAAATTATCCACCTCCCTAAAAACTTTAGGGAGGTGGATAATTTATTTTCTAATCTCACATTCAACAAGCAAAAGTTAGTTTATCACAATATAATAGCTTTTGTATTAAAATTTTATATCGAAAAGTAACAATATTAAACTGCTTTGAATACTATAAACCTTTCTAAATCTTTAACAAATTTTGAAATTTTTTATAAATAAAATATACACTTATAACTAAATAGTTAAAAAACTAAAAGTATACCTGCCCATCTACAAGAGCTGTAAGCGGTAGATAATCAAATAAATCAGTAAAATATTTCCATACATTAGCATTTCCATATTTACGCAAGCATTCATCATAAAAACCATACACTTGTGTTATTTGGCGACTTTCATGATTTCCTCTTAGTATAGTTATGCGCCCAGGGTACCTTACCTATTAAAAAAAGAAATCAAAATATTTAATAGATTCAAGAACATAAAAAATTTTACATATACCTTATTTATACAGTTATCTTTTTTATCTAAAATTTAAGTTGTATATGTTTGCAAGTGGAGAGTATGGTAATAATAATGCTAATAAGTTGTAAATGCTAATAAGTTGTAAGTGGAGAGTATGGTAATTATAGTGGTAATAAGACTTAAATTATTTAATTATATATAACATGCTATGGTATAAAACAATTGAATAAAGCAAATAAAAATGCTTAAAAAAAAATCTAAGCAATTATCGACAGTGGTCATTTGTATAATACTGAATAATTGCTATTTATTATAAAAAACAAAATGTCTTAATATATAATATAACTTTATATATATATATACAACCCTTGGAATTAGGAAAAGTGAGGTCGGCAATAAATTACCGATCTCAAACGGTTAGAGGTCGGCATAAGATCGGCGAAAAAATTTTGATACAAAGGGGTTACCATAAAACATAGAAATGAGGTCGGCATTGCCGAATGCCAACACTAATTAGAAGAGAGAGTATATATTATATATATAGATTGGTAAACTTTATCTTTTTATTAGTGATAGATAAGTAGGAAACAGACTGTTGCAGATGTTCAATATAGGAGGGAGCACAATATTGAATAAGGACATTTTTTTTGTTTTTGAGCTATAAACTTATGAGCCATTTCAGACATAAGAAAACTTAAGCTGTATCAATATCATGAGTTTATTCATTAAGTTTATCATTATGACAATACTTTAAAATATGACATGACAGTACTATATAAAAATGGTTGGTATCACATACAAATTGCATCTAACACTACAGTTAGAGAAGTAAGTTAGCAAAATTAATAAAGTCAAATATTCTTGCACAACTTTCTCATAAAATAAATACCACTATAAAGTATTTCATTGTCTTTTTTACTTTCATAAATATTTATATATACAAAAGTCTGAAATAAGTGAATCTGAAGTTACATATTTTTTCCCATGCATTCAAAATTAGCTAAAGATATTTTCCATCAATAATTTTCAATTGTTTAAAGAGTTTTATTAAAAATATAAAAAAATTTAAATCTGAGCTATATATTACACATGACTTTTTACTAAAATAAGTTAAATTTTTTTCTTTTATTTAAATTTTATTTTTGACATAAATAGTTTTATATAAATTAGAATTCTTATTATTTTTTTATAAAAATATATTTTTGCACATATTCAAAAGCAAATCAATCTTCAAAACAAAATTGTATGACTATATATATATATATGTATATATATATATATATATATATATATATATATATATATATATATATATATATATATATATATATACTGAAAAATTCTTTTTAAATGTATTATGGCTTAGGATTAGCGTGTCACATGATAGAGCCGAAAATATTTATCCTCGAAAATATCACCGAAATATTTCACAACCGAAAATTTAGAACCGAAAAGTATAATTTCATTGCAGGATCGAATTACAAAATCCTTTCTTGCGCTGAAAGTTTTAGAACCGAATTTTACAACCGAAAAAATTTGGATTAAATTACAAAATCCTTTCTTTTTTTATTTTAATTTAAAAACTTTTTTTAACATTTTTCGATCGAAATTTTTTTGGTTCTAAAATTATTTATGACATTTTGATTGATAATTTGATTGAAATTTTTCGGTTCTAAATACAATTATGACTTTCGATCGAAAATTCGATTGAAATTATTTCGGTTCTAATTTTTTTCGTGAATATTTTCGGTTGTGTAATAAATTTCTCATATTCGGTTTGAAATTGAAATTTACGATTCGGTTGAATCATAGGACACCAGGATTAGAACCTTTATAAAACGATACTGATAACAGCGCACTAAACCACTGAACTATCAAAGATATGAAAGTAAGTTAAGAGAAAAACAAACGATATTACAAATCTCTTATAAGCTCTATATATGCGGAAAAAGTGCACATGTTAATTTTTTTTTACTCTTAAAGCAATTTTTTTTTAATGAATTATTTTTCTACCATTTACTAAAAAATATTGAAGTGAATAAGTAATAAGTATAAAAATGATCAGTGTGGAATACATAAGTATAGAAATGGTTGGTTTGGTGAAGACCTGTATTTTACAGGTCTGGACAGCTAGGATATATAAGGAAAAAGTATAGAAAAGGTCAGCGTGGAATAGACTTGGATAAAGCTATATTTTTATGGGTTCAGTCAGCTAGTATAATAATAATAATATACATCTATTATATAGGCGTAGTAAAAAAACAAACATGTGTTTTAAGTTCTTCTTAAACTTGATTTGTAGTTCTTGAAATTCAAATCAAACTTAAGGTTTGACTGGCGTTAATTATAACATTTTGCTCACGGTAAAACATTTTGCTCAGATTTATGACCCCCCCCTTTTTTTTTAATTTTTTTTCATGGGTTTTAATTTTTTTTGTTTATAAAATAAAGTTTAACAAAAAATAAAATAAAAACGCAACTTAGTGTATTTAAAATAAAATGTGTTTTTCTTATTACTGCATAATTACATGTCATGAAAAGCTAAATGTTTTTTAATCAATACACTTTTATATCTAAAATAAAAATACTTGGTAATAGATGATTATTTTTAATTTTAATTTTTTTATTTTTTATCATTTCTTAATAAACTCCAGAGTTTTAAATGACACGTGTAAAACTTTTATTAAAATCAAACTTTGTTTGCAACCAAATATTAGCTAACAAACTAATCTAAACAATTTGTAAAAAAATAAATAAATAAGAAGTAAGAAAAGTTGAACTATAAAGAACAATTATTTTTATCAACATTTTAAATTTTCAACTTTATAATTTTAAGTGAAAACTTTAAAAAAAAAAAAAAGAAAAAAAAAAAAAGTAAATTTTATAAAAATGCTAATTCTGAAAACGAATAAACTTTTTAGCTACTTTTAATGAGTTAACGTTTTTTACTTCATTATTTATCAATAAGAGACTGAAAAATATAGTAAAGAATTCAAGAAAGGTTGTTTTAACACACCTAATAACATTAAACCTTTGTATCAAAATAGCTTACCTTGAGTTATTGAACAACAAGTTAAATTTTTATTATTTCATATAGTATAGAATAATAATAATGTAACTTATTGAGTAAATTATTGCAATTATTATATTACACGAATTTAATATAATATTAAATTCAACACAATTCATCTTCTAGGATTAACTCTTATTTCCGATCTTTCTTGGAAACCATATATTAAATTGACTGCAAAATTAGCATCTGGTAAGGTTGCATCTTTTTATCATGCTTGACACTTTCTTACTTTTCTATTCTTTATCCTTATAAATTTCAAACCCACCCTTGCATGGAATATTGTTACCATATCTGGGGCAGATCTTTAAATGACGATCTTTTAGACAAGGTGCCAAAGCGGATTTACATAAACATAGTTGGACCTGCTCTTGCATTATCTTCAGCCATTAACCTTCACAGCCATCTTCATTAACCTTCAGCCATTATCAAATCATCAGAATATTGCTTCTCTTCCTCTTTTATATAAATACTATAATGGACATTGCTCTAAATATCTAGCGTCTCTTGTGCCATTTACATAAATTCATTCTTGTGTTACTTGTCATTTAATTAAGTTTTACTGCGACTGTTTTTAAGTGTTCAAAAAGTTCTTATACGTCTAGTTTTTTTTCAACGAACATCAGTCCTTTAGAATTCGCTTCCTTCATCTTGTTTTCCTGATTCCTATAATTTGCAATCTTATAAGTCGTCTGTTAATTGTTATCTTGCTTTAAAAATTTCATCTTTTCTCTTCCAGTAACTTTCAACTCTAGTAGCGGTTGCTTGCAGCCTGGTTGGAAGTGAAGATGTTGGGAAAAAAAAAAAAAAAATGCTAATACAAAATAAGACCCATTCAAAACTAAAATAACTGACACACACTTATAATAATTTGAATACATTACATAAAAATAATATTTAAAATAACATTCATTTAAGTTTTAACCACAAAAGCCTTGTCAGAAATAGATAAACAAAAGTAAACAAAAATATATATATATAAGTATAACATAACTTTTATTTATATACTGGTGTCTTATATCCAGTGCTGGATTAAGGAGGGCGGGGTTAGAGATGGCTATAGCCCCGGACCCCGCAATGTTAGGGGCCCCGAAATAGTCAAAAAGAACTTTTTTTAAGTCACTTTTACACTGTGGCACATAAAAAAAGGCCTTTAAAATAAAAATAGCCCCCGGCCCTGAAAAGTCCAACATGATTTTAATAAAACTAATGCTAGTTTTAGTTTTATTGAAACTAAATTATTTTATAAATAAAAAAGTTAATTTTTTTAACAACTATTTTATGCTTCATGTAGTTTGAAAAGTTTAACATATTTAAACAATTATTCTTAGTAAGATGGACAAATGAAATAACTAAATCATTGAGTTAGTGTAGAAATTAAATTAACTAGGTAGAAATCAACCAAAAAGGTTTAAAATACTTTATGAAAAGAAAGCGGAACTGCTTCACAATACCGCTCATGATGTTTAGCGAGTGGGCTTTTTAATTTTAATTAGTATTTAAAACAGAAAAAAGTAAATTTAAGTTTAAGTATAACGAGTTATTAAGAATGAGGGGGAGGGGGTGGGGAAGGGTTAAAGAGTTTACACTGAAAGTTTCAATATTTATCAGTTACTAGTATGTTTTTTAATTCTTAAAGCAAATTTTCACTTAAATTTTTTTTTTAGTTTTGAGAAATAATTTTTTTATTGATAAGTAAAAATTAATAAACAGGGTGGGGGTGGGGGTAGCGGCTTAATGAGCTTATGGTGGATAGGAAAATTTTCTCCAACCACTTTTATAAAGTACTCGAGAGTACATGTATTTATTTGTGTTCTGTTGTAACCTCAGGCACGTGGTGCTTGTTCATCCATGAGTTACTTTGTATGCATGTTTGTGTTTACTAACTAGAAACTTCTGGTGTGTTTATTTCATAATTAGTTTTAATAATTTTGATGATTAATAATAATTTCATTGAAAACGCAATTACTGTTGAAAGTCTTTTTGTTTACAAAATAAATCATAAAGATTACATTAGAATAAAAAACAGATATACAAAATTACATTTACATAAAAAGTCATACTTTTTAAATAAAAAATAAGAATATACTAATAAAATTTATAATATATAATAAACTTTCAAAATTTTGACAATTTAAAACATTAATTTTTGTAAACAAATAATAGTAGTTTAAAAGATTTACAGCTTTGCAGACATGGCTCCGAGAATGAGCCACAAAATAGTTTGTTTGATAATATATTCTTATAACCATTTATGCTAGAAACCGTAACACTTAACATATCTAGAATTATACAATTTAAAAAAAATTTGAACAGAATACTCTAGAACTTTATTTTGGTTAGTCAGCGTATTTTCTGAACCAATAGAATTAATTTGTTCGCAGATTTGGCAGGTTTATAGAGGTCGTGAATATTATTTTTATTCTATCGCACCAAGATGTTTTTGAGAACATTCAAGTTTATGTATGTTTTCATATATGTCCGTAAAACAAAAAATTTTTGTTTTATGGATATACATAAACTTAAATGTTCCAAAACAGTTAAAAAATCTGGCCAGTTTTTCGCAACTAAATATTATTTCCATGGTCAGTATTTGAGAGCAATCGCTTCCGCTTCCTGACCAAGCCTGAATACAATTTTTAAAAATGTTACAATTAATCAGTCAAATAAAACAACAATACAAAAATATATAAAATAGAGTTCAAAACTAAATTAAGTAAAATTTGTTACAATGATTTTAAACAAAAATTGTAACTTTTTTATAAATCATGCAATTTATTTATTAAAAAATCTAAGCTAAAATAAATAACTATTTTGTATAAATTATTTGATTGCTATATTTATTAAGTGAACTTTAAAAGAAATGTTAATAACTTAAATTATTATTTAAAACTCATTTCATTCAAAAAAATTCAATTCATTCAAAAGAAATCATTAACATCAATTAACAAAATAATTTTTTATTCCGACTTCCGAGTCAAAAAAAAAAAAAAAATGATTGCTAACTAGTTTATTCCGCTAATCAAAAATATTCAATATTTTTATCATTCCGTATTTTAGCTCATTCATTTTTTTATATTGCAAACTAAAGTTTGTTAAGGTTTCAAAACTGTTTTTATTCCAAAATTAAAAAACATTTAGTTGCTAACTTAATAATTTCAACTTTCTTTTTTTAAAGGAATTTAATTTGTTATTATAGAGTTATATATAGTTATATATTATAGACTATATAATAAAATAATACCTGATTTAAAGAATATTTAAAGAAAAAAAAATTCGAAGAGTTGTTTAAGACCCTTAAACATCAGATAGTGTCCTAATATTTAAAAAAAGTACTTCAAAAGTATATCACGTTGGGACTTAAAAGAAGCAAATATATATAAAAGTTTTACTGTCTAGAAAATGACATTTTAAAACTAAAATTAAAAAGTATGAATTTTTTGCAAAATATTTTGATAAAATTTTTTTTATAAAATGATAATTTTTTTTGAAACTTTAATATAATTTTACTTCTTTTAAGAACCAACCTGATATACTTTTTTAAAAATAATATTAGAAACCTGTCTGATGTTTACCCATAAAAATATATATTTAATTCAAATTTTTTTCACATCCAGTACTAATTTTTTTTTTGAAAAAAGGATATATAAAAATGGTAACAATAAAAAAAAAAAAAAAAAAAAAAAACCAAAAATATTGACATTTACCTTGTGCTCAAGCAGCAAAATACCTCGAAAAATACCCCAAATTATTTGACTTTGAGCGCAAGGTAAATCTCAATATTTTGTAAAATTTTTTCAAATGTCATCATAGGATCCAAATTTTTTTTAGATTGATATGTATTCTGGTTTTTTAAAATTAAAATTAAAAATGGATTTTGAAACATTATGAGAACATTAGTAAAAAAAAATTTACAAAATATTGAGATTTACCATGCGCTCAATGCCAGATTACTTGGGAACTATTTGGGGCATTTTTTGGGGTATTTTGCTGCTTGAGCACAAGGTAAATGTCAATATTTTTGAATTTTTTTTGTAATCATATTTTTTTTTATATTTGCCCCAAATTTGACTTCTTGTGTACTTCCATTTTGAAATTTTTTTTCATGAACACCCCTAATATATATATATGTATATATATATATATCAGGCCTTGTTACGAGATTTCGCTGCGTAGCGAAAACGCGTAACGCATTTCTAAGTTACTCAACTCATCAAATATATTTTGCATTGTTAGAAGTTATATTGCGTCACTCGCGTCTTTTCAAGTACCGCATTGTAATTAAAGTTATTTTATTAACGCGTTAAAAATCATACAAACAGTTTGTTTTTTTCTCACTATAACAAAAGTTACAAATAAAATCTAAGTTCTTATTTAAAAAATCATTTTTACTATTTTTTTTAAATATGAACTAAATTTTACTTTGAAAAAAATATTTTTTTCATGAAATGTAAAATAATGTTTGTTTATTTTCTTATGATTTTTATGTTTATTTTCTTATGATTTTGGTTTTTGGTTATTTTATTAATTGTTTATACATTTTTTCTTATTTAATATGTGAACTCATTTTAATGTTTTTAAACAAGAAAGAGTTTTTTTTTGTTGTTTATCAGTTACCGATAACATATTCGTGATCATAATTTATTTTCATAAATTAAACGAGCTTCATTAAAACTTTACGTTATTGAATTAACAATAAACAAAATATCTTATTAATAAAATATTTACATCAAAATAAATCGTGCATTTTTTAAACTATTATGACTAAAAATAAATTTTATATTTAAAAGAAATTTATATATTTAATTCCTTAAGATAAAACTTAAAACACCTAATTTTTTTTAACTAATTTTTAACAACAACAAAAAAATTATTTAACAAACTGTTTCTTTAACAAAAAATCTATTAGTTTACAATTGCGGTTAAATACTTACGACTTTCTTCTGAATAAACGTCACGTCAACGACAATCAAAAGATAATTTAAATATTCTAAAAGATATAAGTTTTTGCGTAGCGCAAAACTGCTGAATGCGTAGGCAAATCACCTTTTCGCAAGCAAAATGCGAGCTGCGTAACGCTTCTTAACAAGGCCTGATATATATATATCAGGCCTTGTGATAAAGTGGGAGTGATCGTTCCGTGCACCTGAGACACGCTCATAAATGGCCATTCAGGACCAACAAATAGCGCTCGCTAGTTAGGTTACAAGAGTAAAAAATCGCGCTCGCCTGAAGAATTTACGAGATAATATAAGCTAATTTTAAAGAAAATTTTTTTAAGTAAAATTTTATTGCTAAAGTCAAAATATGTTTAAACAGTAGAGTTAGCACATTATTATATAAAGAAGTTATATTCGTAATAAAGTACGTCACGCAAACTTTATGCGCGCTGTACTTTAATTTTAAATTAGGCGGCATAAGTTCAAATTTAAAATGATCTATTTTTCTATTTTTATGCTATGTTCAGCATGTTTTTTTTTTTAAATTCCAGTTGAACTTTATCATATTATCTGCTTAATCGTACCCTAGTCGAAGTCCAACCATTTGCCAACTCATACAGTTTTTTATTGTCCATTTGACAAAAAAACTTCGTTTAACTAGAACTTTTACTTTGAATCGTATTAAAGTCGATGTAATAAAATATCAAAACTTGCAACACTTCAATGAATATTCCAAACATAAATGTTAAAAAATTTAATTTCTAGCGCAATATTTATAAATATCTAGCGTAATATTTATAAATATTTTATAAATCTAGTGTAAAAAATTCATCAAACTAAAACTTCACTTATAGCTTCCAGGCTTAGTCGGAAAGCGAGAGCAATCACTCTTAATTATTGACCATGGAAATGATATTTAGTTGCAAAAATCTAGCCAGATTTTTTAATCATTTTGAGAACATTTAAGTTTATGTATATTCATAAAACAAAAAATCCATGTATGTCCATAAAACAAAAAATTTTTGTTTTATGGACATACATGGAAACATACATAAACTTGAATGTTCTTAAAATATTTTGGTGCGAAAGAATAAAAAGAATATTTGCGAACACTAAAAACCTGCCAAATCTACGAACAAACTAATTCTATTGGTTCAAAAGATGATGATCTATACAAATTAGACCAAAATATCACAAAAAAGAAAAATTAGTTAGTACGATTTTTGAGTTCTACAGTATTCTGTTCTTTTTAATTAAGTTCTACAATATTCTCTTGAGCCGGAATAGCTCAGTTGGTTAAAGCGCTGCTAAAAAGTTCAGAATAATTATTGGCCATAGCAGCAGAATTGCATGTTCAAATCCCGGCTATGCCTACTCAGCGTATAAGTAGTATTTAGGCACGAAGGGAACTCATCACAATTAGCTCTGCTATTGCGATGTTTCCTTCTTGACTAGTAAATAAATAATCTAGTCGAGTAAATGAAAATTATCATTTTATGATTGAAACATTTTAAAAACTGTATTATTCGAGATTTGTTATGTTTTGAGATTTCTTGCATAAATTGTTTTAAGAATATATTATCAAACGAACTATTACTTTAATACTATGGCTCATTCTTGGAGCCACATCTGCAAAGCTGTAAACCTTTTAAACTATCATTATTTGTTTACAAGAATTAATGTTTTAAATATATATTTTTGAAATTGTCAAAATTTTGAAAGTTTATTATATATTATAGATTTTATTAGTGTATTCTTATTTTTTTTATTTAAAAAGTATGTATTTTTTATGCAAATGTAATTTTGTGTATCTGATTTTTATTCTAATGCAATCTTCTAAAGCAATCTTTATGATTTATTTTGTAAACAAGACTTTCAACAATAATTTCGTTTTCAATGAAACTATTAATGATCAAAGTTAATAAAACTAATTATGAAACAAACATACAAGAAGTTTCTGGTTACTAAACACATGCATACAAAGTAACTTGCCGATGAACAAGCACAATGCCTAAGGTCACGACAGAACACAAATCTCTCTCTCTCTCTCTCTCGCTCTCTCTATATATATACACATACATACATATACACATATAGAAAGTTATTAGATATAAAGAAAAGTTTTTAAGTTCTTAGATATTGGTTTACTAACTCTAATTAATTTTGCTTCAGTTGCCATTCTTACAAACTTGTTATATTTAAACTTAAAGTTACTTTTTTCTGTTTTAAATACTAATTAAAATTAATAAGCCCACTCACTAAACATCATCAGTGGTATTGTGAAGCAGTTCCGCTTCCTCTTCATAAATTCTTACTAAGAAGAATTGTTTCAAGTATGTTAAACTTTTCAAACTACGTGAAGCATAAAATAGTTATTAAAAAAATTAATTTTTTATTTATAAAATAAGTTAGCTTAAATAAAACTAAAACTAGCGTTGGTTTTATTAAAATCTTGTCGGACTTTTTGGGACTGGGGGCTATGAATAAGAGTTTTGGAGCACTTAGGAACAGTTACAGAAAAAGGATGAGACCTAATTGAATGAGCAGTGCTCATTATAGTATTTGTAGAAAAAAAGAGAAGCATTATTACGACGATATAATAATGGTTGGAGGCAAGAGCAGGTCTAACTATGTTTACAATACAATTACAATTCTATGTTTACAATATACTCTGATAAATAAACGAACATTTGTTTCCTTATTAAGCAATCGTAAGATGTTACTTTATATAAAAAATGTTGCTTAATTTTATAAAAAAATTATAAAAGAGCGATGTTTTGAAAATATTTGTCCTAAACATAATTTATTTTGCTTTAAGTTTTTTCGCATTAAAAGTTATTTTCTTTTCTCTGTCTTTTTTTTTGTAATTGTCTCTCATTGGTCCAATAATCTTTTTTGCGCTTTTATTTTGTTTTTTGAAATGTTCTCAAAACGACAAAAAAATCTGGCTAGTTTTTCACAACAAAATATTACTTCCACGGTCAGTATTTGATTGTGATCACTCCAGCTTCCCGACCAAGCCTGCCTGTGTGTGTGTGTGTGTGTGTGTGTGTGTGTGTATATATATATATATATATATATATATATATATATATATACATACAGTATTGGACAAAACATTTGCAACCAACATCGAACAATGCTAAAAATTGTTCCTAATTTTACATGTCTTAAAAACGAAACGAACTATACAACCACAGCAAACAGTTCAGGAGTCTGGAGTCATAGCATGCCATGACATGAGCAATCAGCTGACAGGTGACAGCACACAGGCAGAATTTCGTTGACAAGTGCCATTTTGCAGCGGACAAAACCAGTGCAACTTTTTTGGTTTGTTTCATTTTCTTAAGTGTGGTCCGTGTCAACGTCACGGAATTTCTTTAATAATTAAAGGAAGTATCTAGATGTTTCCAGAAGTTTCCAGAAGCATGCAGAAACTTCCAGAAGTTTCAAGAAGAAGCATCTGGAAGTATCCAGTAGCATCCAGAAATATCCAGAAGCTTCGAAAAGAGGCATCTAGAATCTTCCAGAACAGGTTCACACAGGTCAATCAGTCAGTATTATCACGACAGTTTATCGAAATGAGTTTTATCAAAGTGTTTTATCGAAGAACATCAATACAAGAAGTAAAATACAACAAGTGTTTCATTAAATCAATACAGTCCACATCCAACCAAGACGTTGTGTTCCACAGAACATTATTGTATCATCACAAGGTAAATATAACACGGTAAACCTTGAGAAGCGTGATAATTTAAATTTTTATTTTTATGACTTCAAGTGCAAAAATGGCTCCCGACAGTCTTGGATTACAACTAAGAAAGAAAATTATTGGCGATTACGTAAGTGGAATGTCGCAAAAAAGTATTTATGATAAATATCGCGCAAAAAAATGGACCGTATCAAGACTATGTTCCAAATATCTTTCTACGGTGAAGTTGGGAGCAGATGACAAAGGTGGAAGATCGCGTCCCACCACTTCTAGAGAGGATTCTATGATCATCAGATCCGTCAAGAAGGATCCCTGGATATCATCAGTCGAGATACAAAAGCAATTAGAGCTACCTGTATCGGACCGAACAATCAGACGACGTGCTGTTGAAGCCGGATTGTTTTCTCGACGCCCTGCAAAGAAACCGCTGATTTCACTAAAAAACCATAAGAAAAGACTCCTGTTTGCTACATCTCATATTGACTGGAATGTGCAGAAATGGCGAACTGTCCTGTTCAGTGATGAATCGAAGTTCAACATCATTGGGAGCAATGGCATTTGTCGTGTCCGTCAACCGGCCGGAAAACGCCTCAATTTATGTTACTGCCATAAGACCGTGAAGCATGGTGGAGGCAATGTAATGGTCTAGGGGTGTTTTTCTGCTAACGGTCTAGGTCCAATACATCGAAACAATGGAATAATGGACCATTTAATGTATAAAAATATCCTGAAAGATGTTATGTTACCTCATGCTGAATGGAATATGCCAATAAAATGGGTTTTTCAGAAAGACAACAATCCAGAACACACTGCAAAAGTAGTCAAACAGTGGTTTCAAGACAACCACCTATCGGTGATGGATTGGCCGCCTCAATCTCCGGATCTCATCCCTATCAAGAACCTGTGGGAGATCGTCAACCGCAGAATTAATCGTGAAGGTGTTCGTAATAAGGATCAACTGTTTGAACAAATCCATAAGGCCTGGGCAGCGACTCCACAAAGTTTCATTGATCACCTGATTGAATCTATGCCTCGAATATGCAAGGCTGTGATCGACAAAAAAAGATTTGCCACGAAATATTGATAGCGAAATACAGCTTGGTTAACATTTTGTCGAGTTGCACTTGTTTTGTCCAGAAGGAAATCAACTTTTTTTAATACTTTTGATAAATTTATTAATTTTCGCGTACAAATAATGAACTTTGTGATGAATAAAATTTGAAGATCTTTGTCTCTAAACAGTTACATAGTTATTTCTCTAAATTGAAAAAATGCAGCACTTTTATATAAAGAAACTAAATTAGCATTATTTTGGTTGCACTCGTTAATACTGTATGTATGTATGTATATATATATATATACACACACACACACACACACACAATACTCGGAATTAGGGTTGGCATTCGGCAATCCCAATCTAACTGCCGATCTAACTGTCGACCTCGTTTCTATGTTTTATGGTTAGACCTTTGTATCAAATAATTTTTGCTGACTTGATGCCGACCTCATTTTTCCTAATTCCGAGGGTTGTATGTGTGTGAATATATATATATACAGGCCTTGTTAAGAAGCGTAAAGTTTTAATGACGTTCGTTTAATTTATGAAAATAAATTATGATTGCGAATATGTTATCGGTAACTGATAAATAAGAAAAAAAAACTCTTTATTGTTTAAAAACATTATTAAAAAAAGTTCACAAATTAAATAAGAAAAAATTTATTAACAGTTAATAAAATAACCAAAAACCAACTGTAAAATCATAAGAAAATAAACAAACATTATTTTACATTTCATGAAAAAAATATTTTTTTAAAAATAAAATTTAGTTCATATTTGAAAAAAATAATAAAAATGATTTTTTAAATAAGAACTGAGATTTTATCTGTATCTTTTGTTATAGTGAGAAAAAAACAAACTGTTTTTATGATTTTTAACGCATTAATAAAATAACTTTAATTACGATGCGGTACTTGAAAAGACGCTAGTGACACAATATAACTACTAACGATGCAAAATATATTTGCTGAGTTGAGTAACTTAGAAATGCGTTACACGTTTTCCCTACGCAGCGAAATCTCGTAACAAGGCCTGATATATATATATATATATATATATATATATATATATATATATATATATATATATATATTCACATACAGGCCTTGTTAAGAAGTGTTATGCAATTCAGTTTTATATACGAAATGACAATTTCACTTACATATTAAACCATTTGTTACGCCAAAACTTTTTTCAATTAGATTATTTAAACAGCCTTTTAAAATAGTTTATACGGAAAACATTAGGCCGTAATTGTTTGTAAAAAAATTTTTAACGCAGTTGTAAAGTAATTTTTTTTTAGATAAAAAAAAGATAGCTAAACACATTTTTTTCTACTTTTCATTTATAAAAAATTTTTAATTCAAATTTATTTTATTAAATTTAAATTTTTTTAACAATATTTTTTAACTTTTAAATTTCCAAACATGTGAAAGAAAATTCTTTTAATCAAATTTAATTTTAGTTACTTTTTCATGTTTATTTTACATTCAACTATATATAGTTTCAACTTTTAATTAATTCATTTTTTATTAGCTAATTAGTTATTATTTATAGAATTAAGTCAATAAACTTTTTTCATACCGTTACAAAAAGTGCCAATATACAAAAGTGCTTAATTCACTAATAACTGTATTGCCGGATAAACCATAATGAAGCCCGTAGGAAAAAATATTTTAGAGAATTTTTAAATAAACTTTATGTAATAAATTTATGAAAAGATGATTATTTTAGTTTTGAAACTGCTTTTTAATAAAAGTTTTATTATTAATTTTTTAGACTCATCTTAGAATGAATGTTGATTAGCCAAAATGTTAAAAAAAAACAAAAAAAACTGGTAAGTTTTTTTTTGTGACTGTTAAGAAATTTAATCTTAAACAATTGCCCCTCATTTAAAAAAAAAAAAAAATTGTGAGAAAGCTAACATAAGATGTTGAGTTGATAATATGTTGAGTTATAAATGTTTTTAGAAATAAATAGTATCAATTTAAATAAGAATAAGTTTTTTAAAATAAGGAAATTTTTTTTTCAAACAACATTTAAATTTTGTTGACAATTTTTTTATAACAATATCGCTTGATTTAAAAATATTT
Source organism: Hydra vulgaris (assembly GCF_038396675.1). Taxonomy (NCBI): domain Eukaryota; kingdom Metazoa; phylum Cnidaria; class Hydrozoa; order Anthoathecata; family Hydridae; genus Hydra; species Hydra vulgaris. The sequence goes on from NC_088931.1 coordinate 72,764,692, forward strand.
TATTATATATAAATATAAAGACTTTTTAACATGGTTTCAAATTAATTTGAATTACAATGCAGAACTTTAAAATATGCAACTAATGTAATATAATTAGTATCATATGATGTAACCAGCTTCTATACTAATGATCCGCTTCAAGAAACTATTGAAATTGCAAATAACTTAATTTTGCTCCATTAAAAAAACATTAAAATTACTGAAAATGATTTTAATGTTTTTTTTAATGGAGCAAATTATAAACTATTCTAATTTGCCACTTTGGAAACCCATTTTCTTTTTAAAGGACAAACTTATGATTAAAATAATGGTGTAGCAATAGGTTCTCCACTAGCACCTGTTCTTGCTAATTCATGTGTCACTTTGAAAAAGAATGGATTAAAAATTTCGATGGCGAGAAACCGGTTTTCTATAAGCAATACGTTGATGACATTTGTTATGCTTTTCAGTCAGAAAACAACACACATCTTTATCTTAAATATATATTATCTTAAATAGTAGAAACAATTTCTTTTACAATGGAACAAAAAGTAAATTCAAAAACATCTTTCCTACATATAACTTCAAGCCTTCCCGGAAAGCGCGTGCGTCTTGTTCCTCCATGCTTAAAGTAAATATTTAAAACAACTTGGCCATGTTTTTATATAGATTTTTTATATAGCATTTTAAGAATTTGAGGCAAAATAAAACTATAACAAACTAAAGAGAATAAAACACCAATACTTGAAGAAAAGAACTGAAGACTATAAAAAATAAAGACTATAAGAAATAAAAAATCTAAATAAATTAAACAAAAAAAAATGGAATATTAAAAAAAGAAAATTGTTGTCTAGAAAATAATATACCTAAATATTTTACTGTTTTTGCTTTCTTATTTTTAGGACTTTTGTTTTTTTCCACTACCAAAAAATACAAGTCAAGGAAAAAAGTAGATAAGATTATAACGAAAATAAAAATATTTTTTGATATACATTTTTTTGCGACTTTTTTCAGTCAGTATATTAAGGAAATACTTTATAATTTGTGGTAGAAACATGGACAATTTTTAAATTGCTTTTTAATGGTTTTTGTTAAAGTTTACAGTTTTTATCAATTCACAAGAAAGCAAAAAAACTAATTGCTACTTATTTGTAAAAAAAAAATTTTAACAAGTTTTTCATTTAAAAAAAAAAAAAAAAAAGGTCATTAATACTAATATTTTAATATAAAATATTAGTATTAATATATTTGGTTGTTTCAATACCCTCATTCAAATAGTCTATAATTTTGTAGGATTTCCAAATTGTGCATTTAAACCGATAGTTTATTTCCCAGTGAACTATTGATATTGACGATGCTCTAAAAGCTTGTGGGCTAGTGCATTGTTAATTTACTGAACTTTTTAAAGAAATGTTTAGTAGCCTATTTAAAACTTTTTTTTAAGTTTTAAAATACATTTATTTAAACAGATCAATCCTTATGTTAATTATTTCTAGTAATTTGTATTAACATTGGAAATGTGGCATTATAAAAGAAACATTTTCAGACGTGCATCAAATGCGGTAATACATTTATTTTTTTATTTAACTTATTCCTTCATTACAAATTTTAATAATCAAATAACATATTTTACAAATAAATAAAAATTTATTTTCTTATTTTCCTATCATAATTATTGAGAAAAAAATGCCAAATATAGCAAAAACATTTTCAAAAGCGAAAAGGCGTGCAAAACGAATAAAAGTAAGAAAACAAATTAACAAAATTTCTTATAGTTCTAGCGTACATAGCAAACTAGCTTCTTAATTATATGGACTGATAAAAATTGTGAATAAATTGCATATCAAAACTTTTAATTGTTGTTAAATCGTTATAAAAGATAATGTTTTTTTCAACAACAACTATGGAAAAAAGAATACAAAAGTTGTATAAAAATTTTATAAACAAAAAAAACTTTTTACTCACTATTTTTATTTATTAAATTTTCTAGTTTATTTAATTGAACTTGATATTTTGTTACAATTTTGTTTCCCTTTTTTTAGGATTGCTTTCTTTCTTCTTAGTAGATAAGTTTAGCTTTTTGCAGCAAATTATTAAAACGCTTTATAAGATGCAAGCTGCCATGGTCAGTTTGTCTAAAAAAATTACATTAAATGTGGACAAGCAAGGTGTGCGACCGCACGGGCTTCCTGGGAAGCCTTGTAACTTGTAAAATTAATTCTTTAGTTACCATTGGTGTTTTTATAGTTTCATTCTATTTTCGTACAGAGTTAGTCTAATCAAATGCTTAATCGATAAACGTTTAAAATCATTAGTACTAAACTTGGGTTTTAATCTATAAAGGATCTCTTTACAGCATTTCAAAGAAACATGTACCCATCTCGACTAACTTCAAAAACATATTATTCTTATTTAAACAAGGTTAACACAAATACTCCACCACAACAAGAAATCAAAGAATCCTTGCCTTATTTTAAATTACTATTTTTGGGAAAAATATCTGATTCAACTAAAAAAAGATTAAATTCAATTGCTAAAAGATATTGTCATTCTGCAAATGTTAAATTAGTATTTACCTCACTAAAAATTTCCAAATTCTTTTCTTCTTAAGATCCTATTCCTCTAGAGTTCAAATCGTTTGAAGTCTATAAATTCATTTGTGCAGAATATAACTCTTGTTATATAGGCGAAACTATTCGCCATCTCAAGACATGGTTATCTGAATAATGCAAGAGGGACAAAAAGTCTGATATAAGCATCTGTAAATTATGAAAAGACAAAAAAAAAAAACCAAAAAAACCTCGATAAAAATGTTTAAATTTTGCCATAACATAAAATAAAAATGTTTATGGTGAAAAAACCTAGACTGAAAATTCTTTTTTTTTTTAAAATCTCCTCAAAATAACTATTGTTTTTCCAGATTTAAAAAAGATTTAAATAAATGCCTAGTTTAGGTGAAATAAACATAGTTTAATAATATAATCTGTTATGATTGTTTATTGGCAGCTTTTGTAATTATAAGATCTTTTTCAGTGAATTCTTAAGTTTTTAGTGAAAACTGACAGAAATGTTGTATTTTGACAACTATATTTAATTAATATGTACCAAACAGATTAGGAACTAGTATCTATAGCGGGTTGACCCACTTTTTCAAAAATTTTAAGCTAAAATCAAGTGAGCAAAATGGATTAAAAGACTCAAAAATGGTGTTAACTATGAGGTGTAACAAAAAAAGTTTTGAAATTTATATAAAAAAGATTAAAAAAAGATAATTTTTAAACATAAAAACCAGAAAAAAAAAATTAGAACATCTAAAGCTCTTGTTTGGATATAAAACGCTGATAAAATCATGCTATTTCCAAATATAAGAATTAGACTAATTTAAAAATCGCCTTAACTCCACCAAGTTATAGGTATTTTAACAAATTTTAAATATTTAATTTTAAAGAAAGATGACGAGTGTTAGCCAAAACATGTATTGTTTTTTTATTATTAAAATGGTTTTACAAATTTAAAACTTAGTCTTGTTTATAAGAATGAATATATATATATATATATATATATATATATATATATATATATATATATATATATATATATATATAATACAACTGGAATTAGGGTCAGCATTCCGCAATGCTAACCTAACTGACAACCTCAAAATGTTTGGCAAAAAATCGCTGACCTTGTTTCTATGTTTTATGGTAAGACCTTTGTATCAACATTTTTTTTGCCAACCTCTAAAAGATTGACCTCATTTTTCCTAATTCCAAGGGTTGAATATATATATATATATATATATATATATATATATATATAATATATATATATATATATATATATATATATATATACATATATATATACATATATATATATATATACATATATATATATATATATATATATATATATATATATATATATATATATATATATATATATATATATATATATATATATATATATATATATATATATATATATATATATATATATATATATAGAACTCTTATATGTTGTCCGAAAGTTTTTTCCATATTTTGTTGACAAAAAGTAAAAAATTAAAATGCAAGGTCGGAATTTTTTTTTTAATTAACTGATAGACTGCCTGCCCCAACCAAACTTTCAGTCGATGTAGCAGCACTCTCTTGCGGGTCAGGCTAAAAGATAGTAGATGTAGCAGCACTCCCTTGCGAGTCAGGCTATTTGTCAGTCAATATAGCAGCACTCCCTTGCAAGTCAGGCTATTTGTCAGCCGATGTAGCAGCACTCCCTTGCGAGTCAGGCTATAAGATAGTTGATGTAGCAACACTCTGCGCATAATTTACAGTAAAAAAAATAAAAAATAAAAACATTTTATTAAAAAAATTAAAAATAAAAACATTGTTTATATTGTTAAAAACATTCAAAATATTTTAAAAACATTCAGAATGTTTTTGAAAACATTCTGGTCAATTAAATTTGCGTTTTTGTGGTTTTTTTTAAAAAAAAACGATTAATTTGTAATTAAATTAATGGTTTTGACTTTCGTCCAACACGCAAATGTTGGACAAAAGTCAAAAGTAATTAAAAGTGACGTATGTGTTGGCATAAGAATCACTTTTTTCCTTCCGTGCTTCCCAAATGCAACAAACTATAGAACTATATGTATATGTATGTATGTATATATATATATGTATATATATATATATATATATATATATATATATATATATATATATATATATATATATATATATATATATATATATATATATATATATATATGTAAATAGATATTGGAAAAATATATTTTTATGACATAAAAATTGTTACTAAATCACAACTATGAATGATAAAATATTAAAACCATGTTTTTTAAACAAAATACCTTTAAAGCAACAAGTAGAGTGACTGTTTCAACAGAATAGTAACCTCTATCTACATAATCACCCATAAATAAATAATTTGTGTCTGGAGATTTCCCTCCAATACGAAATAATTCCATTAGGTCATGAAATTGACCATGAACATCTCCACATACTGTAACAGGACATTTGACATCTTGCACATTGGATTCTTTTGCCAGTATTTCTTTTGCCTGATAAGAAAGAATACCTCATTATTGCCACTAAAACAAATCAAAATTAATACCAGTATGGATTATCAGTTATTACTAATAATAATAACAATAATAATTTATTAACAGCAATTTATATAATAAAATATGCAAATTTTTGGAAGCCTAACTTTTTAAGCAATATTTTTAGTTGTATGTTAATAAGTATTTAACAAACCTTATCAGTCAGAGTTTTAACTTGGTTTTCTGTGAGCTGTTTACATTCATTTAGTTGTTCTATCCATTGATCAAGATCTTTTGTTGTACCTTTATCTTGTAAATCAAGATCTTTTAATTCCTGTGATTCCATTAATAATCTATATATAAAATTGTAAAAACAAACCTTTAAAAAGTAAGAACACTTTAAAATCAACAAAATTTTAAATATAATATTTTTTTTTATAAAAACTGCATTTTTTTGTAAGATTATAACATTTGTTAAGGAAATTTTTTTTCCATTCAATATAGTTTATCTTAACAATTTATCTATGACCTGTTATCTATTTATCTATTACCTATTATTATTATTTATATTATTATTATTATTATTATTTTATATATATATATATATATATATATATATATATATATATATATATATATATATATATATATAATTTATCTATTACCTATTATTATTATTACCTGAATAACAGTTTATCTTAATGTTTCTGCAAAAAAAGTTATAGTTGATTAATTAAAAATTGTCATAAACTAAAAATATACTTAAATGACATTTCATACTATACCACCTTGAGTCTTTTTTGTATAAAACATTTTTTATTACATTTAATAATAGCTTATTTAATATCAAGGCAATGTATGCAATATGTCTGAGGCCATAAAATTGACTATAAGTGATAACATCATTTTTAAATTCATTATGGCATTATATATTTACTTTCAAATTTCTTTTGGAAATTTGAAAGTAAAGAGTACAATGAAAATAAAATTGTACAGTTAAAAAAATAAAGAACAAAAAACACAACTTGTGTCATGCTTTAAAATAACAACCTATACAAATAAAGCAACACTTAAACTCAGTTAATAAACCATTTTAGTTATTATTTATTCAAATCTATTTATTCAACCAAAAAATTACAAATTTTTTATAATTTTACAAAATAGGTTAGGTGTCACTCATATAGTTGAAAACTAGTCATTTGAGTGACACCTAAATAAATAAACAAACAAAAAATAATAGTAAATAAAAGCATGTATAAATTAAATTAATTTAAAAATAATAATAAAAACAATAAAAGTCGTAATAAATTAAATAATAAGACAAAAAATATGAAAATACTCATTTAATAGCAACAAACAAAAATAAAAACAATTAGCAGCAACAGCACGAATAAAAACAAACTTTACGCATATGAAAATGCAAACACAAAACCTTCTACAAAATAAAATTAAAAACAATAACAATTTTCAGTTATTTTTGCCGAAAAAAAAAGGTGTAGAATAATTAGTAGAAAAAAAGCGAACACAGCGGCGTATCCAGGCCAGTTTTGATACAGGTATACCGGTATGGGCCCCCAAATTTCTGCCTAAACTCAACTTAATACAATTTTATATTAGCACCAAGTTTGTTATAAAAAAAATAATTCTTTAATACTTATTATCTTGCTGTTTTGTGAAAAAAATTTGTTACGATAATTATGATGATATAATTTGTTATGATAATTTCAAAATTGTTATTAATGTCATTTAGAAAAAGCAACATATAAAAAACGACTTTTAAAACAGGTTATAGATGTATTTTAAGTCAATCAGCTTAATTCAAATTCTCCTGGATGAAATATGGAATATGTTACAATTGGATTAAAATGTAAAACGCACATTTTGGTTGGATTAAAATATGAAACGCTTAGCATTTTATATTTTTAAATAAAAACATAAACTTTTTGAAATACTCTTAATGAGGTTATGCTTATGCTTTCATAACTAACTTTGCTTTCATAACTTTCATAACCTCCGCTTATGCTTTCATAACTAAAATTTATAATGTGATTAAACTCTATGAGCTTTAAACTTTTTCATTTCAAACAAAAGCAAACAATACATTGAAAATATTTTAAATAATAATATAAATGTTTTTTAAAACATAACAACATAATAATCATGCCAAAAAACTTGATTTGAAAAGAGAACAACAAAAAAAAGTTATTAACTTTTGAATGAATTATTTAAAATTTTGAATGAATAGACCTTCTTATGAAATAAATATGCTATGTAATAAATCTTTTTAGTCTCTCTAAAAGAAACATACAAATATTGTTTATTAAATGTTATAACTATATAGAGTTTGCTTGCTTATGAAATATTGTAGTTAACGCTTCTCTTGCGAGTACCTGCGAAGAAGACTAATGGTAAGTGCAATAAGGAAATTAATTTGATTTCATTGTTTATATTATTAAGCGAGTAAAGCATGTAAAAAATAATTATGGCGAATTGATGCAGGCATTAAAGCTGTTATGTAGTAATAAATATAACATTATTTTGGTTAATTATTTATATTTTTGTTCAGAAAAACGTAAAATAAATCTTTTAAATTTGTGTTCTAAAAAAAAAGGTCCTCTGAAAGTAGACAGGTTTTTTAGACCGGTGTGACTCAAAAATTTCTGAATACATCACTGGAACAACAATAAAAATAATTAGCAACAACAGCACAAATAATAACAAACTTGATGCAAACGAAAAGGCAAAACACAAAAACTACAAAATGAAAGCAAAAACTACAAAACGAAAATGCAAACACAAAAACTTCTACAAAATAATTTTTTTTTTTTGTTATTTACAGCAAAAAAAAAGGTGTAAAATAGTCAGTAGCGACTGAGTACAAATCGATGTTCAAATTTTCTTTTGTTTGTTTTTTTAAGTGTTAATTTTGAGTATTTACTTTTTAAGTGTTTCTTTGTTTATAATATGACTTGTTTTTTTTTTTAATCTTCATTTTCTTTTGATATTTTTGAATTCTTTATTTTAACAATTGATAATTAACTTAGATTTTGATTTTCTTTCTTTATTTCCTTATTTTTCAACAGTTAAAAAACACAACCGCCATCTGCGATGACCTTGCAAAAAATCAAACCAAAGAATCAGTTAGATTATGAGATAAAATAATCAAAATTTTTTATTTATTTTCTTGCTCAATATTCCTTTGTTTTAAACTCATATTAGCCAAATACAAACAAAAAAATTTCTCTGCATGTTTAAAAACTATAATTAGACATTTAATACCTACCATAGTGATTCATGCTTTTCAAAAAATACACCTATTTTTATTTAATATAAAAATAAATATTTTTATATATATATATATATATATATATATATATATATATATATATATATATAAATTTATATATATATATCTTAATCAAAACATTTCAGTAACTGAATTTAAACCTCAATAAATTTTTAGTAACTTTCTAGTGAAAAACATATTCAATTTCTCTATTTTATCTAAGAATTAAAATGTACAGCTTCAAAATTTAAGAGTTAAAATGCAGTTAAACTTCAGGCTGAGTCTTATCTGTATTAAATACAAAACCATTAGCAACGTTAACAAGAACGATTTGTATTAAAGGTAATACAAATTGAGTTAACAGTATTGGATAAGTATTAAAGGTAATAATTTTGGTATTTAATTTAAAAATAGACAATTTAATGTATTTATTTTTTTAATAACAGATAACGCATTTATGTTTTAATTTTGCAAGCTGTTTGCCAATTCATAAATAGTAACTGCTATGTGCTTGATTTATGGATTTTATTGACCTTTTTAGAAACTACAAAAATTGATAGATTAATAAACTTTTCTACCGTAGTGAGCCAAGTTTACAGAAACAAACCCATCAATAACCCATCAACAGTACATACTACAACGCACTAAGCGAGTCGAACGTTATTAGGCGGAACATAGACTGGAACGAGTTATATAATCCTAAGCTATTGAGATCGCCGAAAATCAGGTAAAAAGGCCTGAACGTCTCAAAACATCGGGTGTGTTGTACAACTTTAAGATCTGATTTAACAAAAATAAAAGTTCGAAATAAATCTTATTTTTATTTATGTAGTTGCATTTGGATATTGTATGAAGCTGCTTTAAATTACAGAAATAATGGAAAATTAAGTGTTTAAAAAATACCTTGTTATCAATTTCGTTTTAACTTTAAGTTTAAGGTGGCAGTTTTTATTGTTTTTTTACATTAAACACGTATTTTAGTCAAAATTTGTGTAATATGTTTAGTTTTATGTAAAGGTAATTTTTAGTTTTCATTTTTTGCAATTTGCATTTTATTTATAAGATAAGATAAATTGTTGTATAATTCAATAAATGTTCGAAAAGTAATAGACCTGTCTCAATCATATCTATACCTTGAAAAGCCAATCCGGAGGATTTTTTTTTGTCAATATATTTATATATGATTAACATAGTTGTATAGAGTTTAAAAAGACTTTAAAAATAAGGGGACTTTAGAAGTTAATTGGATCTAAAGTTATTTCATTTTTTGTGCTGAAAGAATTGATGATTTTATGAGAAAATGTCTTGTATTTGGTGCTATTTCACATTTTCCATACTTTTCCATAAGTATGGAAAATGTGAAATAGCACCAAAATAAAATTTAAAAAAAAAATTAGGCACAAAAATCAAAACAAACAATAAGCAAAGAAAAGAAACATATACATATTTCTAAACAAAATTCCTAAGTACCATTTCTTTGAGAAAACATAAATAGATACTTGATATGAATAGAGGAAAAGTTTTTTTTAAAAGTTAATTTTTTTAATTAACCAACCTTAAAGTTTTTAAACCGTGAGAACTTAGAAATTAAGTATAAATGTTAAAAAGGCTTCCCATTCTGTCAGATTCCTTATCCTTTTTTCATTTATATAGAAATTTTCAAACAAATTGATAGGTTTTGAAACTTAAGAAATCTTACCTTCAAGGTAATTCGAGACATGAGTAATATATAAAAGAAGCCATATTAAACACTACTTTCTATATATGGTTGGTAAGAAGTTGAGTCAAACTAATTGATGCCAAAAACCTCAAGGCTCTAGCTTTATTATAAAAAAAGATACGAGAGTAAAGTTCATGAAGAAACCTTTTTTTTTATTATTATTAATAAATGATTTAGAATGTAAATTTTTCTTACCAGTTGATGTTATAAGCAGATTACATGAAATTGACATCAAAATTTAGGAGCCAATTTGATAATGAAATAATTAAAAAACAATTTAAACCATCTTATTGGAAAATGTAAGATTATGCTTATTAGAACAAAAAACTCAAGACATCTATGAGATGATTGATATTGGTGTAGGCACCAGTATTGATTGGTTTAATCTTAAGTTGTCGTAATATCAATTGATCTTGGTTTTGTGATATCAAATGATTTATAATAGGAACAGCACATTAAAATGACTGTTAGAAAAGCAAAAAAAAAAAACTTGATGTAATAAAGGACAGTTTTGAACATCTCAATAAGAATTCTATGAGACTACTTTACACAGCTATGATTTACTCTCGCATATAGTATGCCTTAGTCTTGAATCCTACAAAAATAGATGTAGAATAAATACTGTATAATTAGATATAACTAGTGATATAACTAGTGTAGCAAAAATCAATAATAAAATAATAATAAAAACTCTGGTATACAAAGAAAGACTTTTGATGTTAATAACATTAGAGAGGTATTAGGGCGATGTAATTTAATTTTTCAAATTTAACAAAGGATATTGAAAAAAAATGATTGACAACATTCTAATGAAAAAGTGACTTGGGAAAATATTGGATGCAATAGCATAATTTAATGACTTTGCAAATGTTTTTCTAGCGCATCAAAGTTCAACTTCCCAATAATTATTTATGTCATTGGACTATCTACTTCAAGAAGCAGTTAATGCATGTAAAATTGATGTTTTTAAAAACTTATTTGATATATTCACAGCTGTTAAAACCTAAAATTCTGACATATTTTTTATTTAGTATAAGAAACTTATAGCAAAAGTTAATTAAATTGCCTTATTAAAGTCTCTAATATTTTTTCTAACAGTTTTTAAAGTGGGATAATAATTAGATAGTTTAACCTTGAAATATCGAACTGATAATTTAATAGCATCAATTACAAGAAGTTATAATCAGGGATTATCTTTTTCTTGATATATCCAAAATTCTGGATGTTTCTTTTAACTTTAAATATATTTTTGCAATAAAAAACAAATGTTTTTAACTTTTTAAGTCATTTCTATACAAAAAGCAAGAAAAGTTTCACAAAAAAAAATTGAGAAAGTTATGAGCTTTAAGCCTAAAAGATCCAGAAATAAATTCCATATTCCATGTGAATATTCCATTTAGATATTCCAAGATACTGCTTTTGAATTAATGGCTTTAATTTTTATTAAACTTGGGCATAATTAGGTTTTTTGTTTTAACTTAAACATGTTTAATTTTAATAGCATAATATAACTTTACATTAAGAACAACACAAAAGTAACTGAACAGGCATAACTGGCTATTCTTTTCAAATCTATGTTAATGATATATGTTGTTGTCAAATGTTTTGTTAATGTGTTATAGGTTTAAAATATGCTGCTATATTCTGATTTGAAAAAATATTATTGTTATTATTATATTGTACTACTTTTTCAGCACATAAATATAATTATGGCTTATCCACCACCTGGCGGTGGTTATGGTTACCCTGCTGGTGTAAGTTTATTAACTATTGTTTTTGTTTTATATTTATTTTGGCAATGATTTATTTTAAATTTAATTATGTGTTTAAATTTGAATAAAGCATGCATAGTTATAATGTAAATAGTATGTTTTAGCTTTTTTTACTGTCATTTTTACAAGTATTTTTGGTCAGCTAATTTTCTTTTGGTTTTAATGAGTTTCAAATAAAAAATTTTGTTTGGTTTAAACAGTATATATACAGCACGGAAGATAAGAAATTAAATGCATGCGGTCAATTTAACCAGTTAACACATGGAACTTACAGTTGTTTTTTTAGACTTAATAAATTCAAATATAACTTAATGCTTGAAAAATTAACAATTTCATATTCTTTTTAAAAAAAATAGTTTTTACTATTTTTTTTAAAAAAGAATTTGTTTTAAAAACAATTTTTATGAAATATTAAAAAATAACTAAATAGTTTATACTAAAAGAAATCATTTTATGAAATGAAAATAAAAGTTATTTGTGTTACATAAAACAAATTTCTTATTCAAAATGTTTTTCAAACTAAAAATAAATTTTGGTCTGATTCCTTGATTAATTGATTAATAGAAGAAGAAAATTGGGAATGTGCAAGTGATAATTTTAAATTTATTTAAAAATAATTCATTCATTGCAATTACTACAAGAAAAATAAATGAAAAGATGCATATGATATATAGATACATGAAAAGATATATGGGTCAAATCATTATATTTCAACCAATTTAAAGAAAACTTTGGGGGCACCATCTCTGATTTTCCTGATTTTTGCATATTATTATGTGCATCATGTAGATAGGTTAAATTTGAAATTTCAGACTTCCAAGTACAACGGTTTGGAAATTATAGCCTTACAAACATGATACAGTGGAACCCCTCGATTTACAAATGGTCATAACAGACTACTTTAGAGCTGTATAACTTTTTTCTCACTTTGAACAAGTGTCTCATTTTTTCTAGAACTATTTTCTGGATAGTTCTCTCTTTAAAAAAGTGGTTTTTATTAATTTGTGTTAAATTAGAAAAAAATTATGACCTCCTCGACTTTGGAAAAAATGATTGGTGCCACCCCTCCCCCTCACCTTAGTGAGTGGGGTGAGGGTCCAGACCACACAAACACCACTGATTACCTATAATAAAATAGAATTTAAAGAAATAATGGTTTCATTTTGAAATTAATTTAGATATTTAGGTATTAAGTAACTAAATATCTAAATTAATTTAGAGACCTTTATTTGAACCATAATGAAGGTCTCTAAAAAGTTACTGCCCCCTTTATTTGTGCCCCTATCTACTATAAAGACCAGATCATGGAGAGAGGATAACCAACCATATCTTTCCTTTTATTAAGAAATGGCTTATAATTAGTTGCACCCTTCACATGGGCCAGTTGGCAGATTAGAGGGGCACTGGTTTCTAGTAACACATACAGCTGTTGATGATTGAAAAATAGGGTAATTTAAAAATGCCGGCATTTTTGGTGTGGATTTGACAAGTTTATAATGTTTGCATTTTCAGATAGTTAGGTCTAATGGTCTTATATGCTGTTAATCTTAGATCAAAACAAAGTGTTAGAAAAATTTACAAGCACCTTAAAATGGCTGAAAATTGGACTTTTTAGGCGAGTGGACATTTTGATTTTAGATATATATAAGTTCTAAACTGCAACAAGCTTCCTATATTTTACCTGTTTATTGCAGACAGTAGTAGCTAATCATAAAACCTATCTGTAAAGACTTGTGGATGAATAGAATAATGTTACAGTTAGTTTCATTTTGGCATATTTTAGCAATTTTATGATTTTTTCCAAAGTTGAGGTCATAATTTTTTTCTAATTTAACACAAATTAATAAAAACCACTTTTTTAAAGAGAGAACTATCCAGAAAATAGTTCTAGAAAAAATGAGACACTTGTTCAAAGTGAGAAAAAAGTTATACAGCTCTAAAGTAGTCTGTTATGACCATTTGTAAATCGAGGGGTTCCACTGTATCATGTTTGTAAGGCTATAATTTCCAAACCGTTGTACTTGGAAGTCTGAAATTTCAAATTTAACCTATCTACATGATGCACATAATAATATGCAAAAATCAGGAAAATCAGAGATGGTGCCCCCAAAGTTTTCTTTAAATTGGTTGAAATATAATGATTTGACCCATTTATTTTATTTAAAAAATAAATGAAAAGATATATGATACATGAAAAATAAATGAAAAAATATATATTATATATAGATAATAAATGTATATAGTACAGTTGAAAGAGAAAATGTTCCTAGTTATCAGGCCTTGTTTTAATGCGTAAACTGGCATGCCGTTTACATATGCGCTAAGCCATTTAATGTAATGTTGAATGGCATTGTAATGGCGCATATGTAATAACGCGTAAAACCACTTATGAAGATTGGATGATGATTACATAAGAAGTTTGTATAAAAATTATGTTTGATATTCGCGCATTTACAAATGTAGTTAGTTAAGAACAAACAAAGAAAATTTGATTTTTATTATTCTAACTTTTCCATCAAAAATATTCAACAAAAGAAAAAAAAAAAGATGCTATATGGCGCTTAAAAAAAAATCTTAAAACAAACATATTAAAAATATTTTATTTATCATCTTGCAAAAGCAAGAATATTTATTTAGACAATTTCTCATAACAAACAATAACAAAAATAATTACTGAAGTTTTTTCTACAATTTTTTTTTATATGACTATTTTTTGTAAAGTAAAAAAGAAGTCATGTTTCAAAAGGTAGATTTTTGTCCAAAAAGCACATAAGCATGCACGAATCCTAACAATACTCCAGTAAAAGATGAAATGGTCAATTAGGAAGGTTTTATGTAATTTTTGCCATTTTCTGATGAAAAGCTTTAAAGATAAACACAGTTCATCAACTTACCCCGGTCTCCCCTTTATATTGTGGAATGTTTATTTTGTTTTAATTTTTTTTTTAAATAATTTAGTTAAATATTAAATTTTTTATTATCATTTAACATAAATTAATTTCTTTCTTTACTCAACAATTTTATAAATGAATTAAAAGATCTTAAATTTTTTTCCATTATTTCTTAAAATTGTGCAAATAAAGTTTTTTTTCTTTTAAATAGTTATTAACAAACAAAAAATATTACTTGTTGGAAAGAAAAAAAATTATTTTACCAGCGCAGGCCTTGTTTTAAATAAAAAATGCTTAATGCATTAGCTTAATGCCATATTTGATGTCATAAAATTCTTTATTTTTTTACTTTTTTAAAAAACTTTAACTTTTTTAAGTTACAATAATATTAATTACTGAAAAATGAGTTGAATGTTATTTAACGGCTTTTTTATTATTACTATAAGGGAATGTTTTTTTTTAATTTTTTTTTTATATCAATTAATTATATTTAATATTGCATTTTTAAAAATGTTTGATATTAACAAATTTCTTTCTTTCTTGACATTTGCATAAATGAATTAAAATATGTTAAATTTTTGAATTTTCAAAATGATTGTTTCTTAAATTTCTAATTCTGGCTTTGCAACTACAAATGATTTTTTATTTAAAAAAAAATAGCAAGTAACAAATAAAAAAGTTTACGTTATTTTATTTACTTTATTTATTAGAAGTTTGTTAGTTTATTATTTTGTTATTAAAATCATATCGTTGTATATTATCAAGCCTTCCCGGGAAGTGCGTGCGGTCGCACTCCTTGTTTGTCCACGCTTAAAGTAATTTTTTTAAACAACTTGACCATGTTTTTAAATTGTAATTGTTTTAAGAATTTGCGACAAAATAAAGCTATAAGAAACTAAAGAGAATAAAACAGCAATACTTGAAGAAAAGAACTGAAGGCTATACGGAATAGAAAATCTAAATGGAATATTAAAAAAAGAAAATTGTTGTATATACCTAAATATGTATATTATAATGATATACCTAAATATTTTACTGTTTTGGTTTTCTTATTTTTAGGGTGTCGGTTATTTTCCACTACCAAAATAGATACAAGTTGAGGAAAAAATGAGATAAGAATATCACAAAAATAAAAAAATTTTTTATATACATTTATTCATGACTTTTTTTCAGCCAGTATATTTAAAGAATTCACAGGAAAGTGAGAAAACTAATTGCTATTTATTTGTAAAAAAAAAAATTTTTTTTTTTTGTAACAAGTTTTTCATGTTAAAAAAATAAAAGTTCATTAATATCGATATTTAAATATGAAATATTTGGTTGTTTTCAATACCCTCATTGAAATAGTCTGCACTTTTGTAGGATTATCTAAGTTGTGTATTTAAACCTGATAGTTTATTTCCTGATGAACTATATTGACGATGCTCTAAAAGCTTGTGAACTAGTGCATTGTTACTTTACCGAACTTTTTTAATGAAATGTATAGGAGCCTATTTTAAACTTTTTTTTAAGTTTTAAAAAATTTTTTAAAACAGAGCAATCATTATGTTCATTATTTCTAGTAATTCGTATTAACATAGTAAATTTGGCATTATAAAAGAAACTTTTTCAGACATGCATCAAATACGGTAAATACATTTATTACAGAATAATAAATGTATTTACCGTATTTGATGCATGTCTGAAAATGTTTCTTTTATAATAATAGTAGTTTAAATAAAAGAATATACTCTGTTATTCTTTTATTTAAATTATTCCTTCATTACAAAAACTATTAATCAAATAATATATTTTACAAATAAATAGTTTATTTCTTATTTTCTTATTATAGAAGGTTTGAGAAAAAAATGTCAAATATAGCAAAAACATTTTTAAAAGCGAAAAGATGTACAAAACGAATAAACATAAGAAAAAAAATTAACAAAATTTCTCATAGTTCCCAGCGTACATAGCAAATTAGTTTCTTAATTATATGGACTGATAAGAATCGTGAATAATTGCATATCGTCAGGGATATTGCAAATCAGCGTAACTACCATTGGCTACTATACTTGGATATTATTAATTTTAACACCAAATATCTATTGTTGACATTACAAATAACATGAATAATACTCTTTATAATAAAATGAACCCAAAATC
The DNA here is from genome assembly GCF_038396675.1 of Hydra vulgaris. Classification (NCBI taxonomy): domain Eukaryota; kingdom Metazoa; phylum Cnidaria; class Hydrozoa; order Anthoathecata; family Hydridae; genus Hydra; species Hydra vulgaris. The sequence continues at coordinate 72,781,547 of NC_088931.1, forward strand.
TGTTGAAATAAAAAAAGTATAAAGTTTAAACTTCTCTAGTAAAAAAAAATTGTTGATATGCGGTATTATCCAATGCTTGTTAAGTGGTTTTGCACTATCCCGACGATATCAAAACTTTCAATTGTTGTTAAATCGTTAAAAAGATGTTGTTTTTTTTAACAATAACTCTAAAAAATAGAAAAGAAAAGTTGTATAAAAAAGTTTTGTTTACTTTTTTTAATTATTAAATTTTCTAGTTTATTTAATTAAACTTGATATTTCGTTACAATTTTGTTTACTTTTTTTAGGATTGTTTTTATTTTCTTAGTAGATAGCTTTTTGCCGCCAATTATTCAAACGTTTTATAAGTTAAAAGATGCAAACTGCTGTGGTCAGTTTGTTTAAATAAATTACATTAAACATGGATGAACAAGGCGTGCAACCGCACGCGCTTCCCGGGAAGGCCTAATATATCATTTATTAAAAAGTAATCACTGCAATTTAACTTGCGTTTTAAAAAAAAGAGTTAAACTTATATTTTGTGCAAATTTTTAATGCAGCAATTTTAAAAATATATAATTTAATTTTGATTTTAAAAAGAAAGTTTAGGATGGAAAACTGAAGAAACAATTACGATAAAAATGAGCTAATTTTTTTTTAAGAACAAATAAAATTGCAATATTGAATAATATTTAGTATTAATTTTTTAAATAAATTTGACAGTTAAGTTGAACTCAAGCATTAGCTTAAATTTTAATAAACTTAAATATATTTTTTTTTTAAATTTTAATAAACTTAAATATATATAATTAAATTATATATTTTTAAAATCTAAATTAAATAAAATATTTTTTTATCAGAATAAAATTACATTTTTATTAAATCAGTTCTGAATCGTATATTTTTTAACATAATTAAATTATGCTTTTATGATCATTGCTTCCAGCTTAAAAAATCAATCATGACAATAAAATAAGAACAAAATAAAAATCAACTTTTAATTTCATTTGAGTTTTTTACATTAGTAAATAGCGCTTATATCAAGCCTAATTGTCATTCAAACTTTTGTCACAAATATTTTTATATTAATGTCATTCAAAAGTTAATGTGACTTTTTTAAAAATTAATTACTTCTTTTATCTTCGCTTATAAAATAATTTAGAAGTTAAAGAATGATAAAAAATCGCTTACTGCTTACAAAAATCGCTTAAAGTGTACGTAGATTGCTCTACGCGTAATGCTTTAAAACAAGGCCTGCAGCACTGTTTTGTGACAAAGATTTTAGTTTTCAAGTGCCATTTATTAAAAATTATATACTGTTGTGTTTTCACTTAAGCCTTAACAAGCCTTAAGTCAAAAAAGTCGAACCTATGCTTTATGATTATTGCTTTAAGCATAAATTCATAAATTAAAAAAAAATTAATAATAGAGTTATTATAATATGTTGTTTAAAGTCTTAATAGTTAAAGTATTTTCATTTTTTGATAAAATCAATTAACAAAATAACAAAACAAAAAAATTAAAATTTCAAGTGGCGCTTATATAAAACAAAATTTAACGTGTACTAATTTTTTAATTTGTTTTTTTCGTTTTTTATTTTTTGTTTCAGTAATTATTTTTGTTATTGTTTGTTATGAGAAATTGTCTAAATAAATATTCTTGCAAGATGATAAATAAAAAATTTTTTATTATGTTTTATTCATGGTTTCTTTTTTTACATGTCTATAACATCTTTTTTTCTCTTTTACTGAACATTTTTGATGGAAAAGCTAGGTTAATAAAAATAAAATTTTCTTTGTTTTTTCTTAAGTTATTACATTTGTAAATAGCGCAAATATCAAATGTAGTATTTGTGTAATCTTAAAATTTGCGTAAATGTCAACTTTTTTGTGTAATCATCATTCAAACTTCATAAGTGGTTTTTATAATGTCAATCACTTCTTTTATTAAATATTTTTAAATATTAAAAAATTATAAAAAATCGTTACATGAAATGGTATTACTGCTTACGTTAAAAGGTTTAGTGCATACATACTTTACACTTTAAAACAAGGCCCATATAATATATACATAATATGTACAGTGGCTTTCATAAATTTAGACGCACTCATATTTGATAATAGAAATTTTTAGTTTTTTAACAATAAAACAATAATGAAAAAAGATTTCAGTTTAGTTTTTCTTCTATTTATTAGATAAATACATACAGAATACAAAGTTTAAAAAAAATTTACAAATAAAATACAAATACAAAGTAATAATTAGGTACAACTACATGGTATTAAAAAAATAAGACAAAAAAAATTATTCATAAATTTAGACGCACAATAAATTAGGAGGCGTAATTATGAACCAATCAATATTTTGTGCATCCGCCTTTTGCTTTAATACAACTAAGAACTCTTCTAGGCATAGACTCAACAAGATTTTTACACATTGCTTCTGGGACCCTATACCAGGTCTCCTTAAGGACGTCCTTCAGCTGGCCAAGTGTGGAAATTTGAATCTTTGCCAATTCACGGTCAATCCAAGCCCAAATGTTTTCAATCTGGTTCAAATCAGGTGAGTATGGAGGTCACAGTATTGTCTTGATATTATTATCGATGAACCACTCCTTTGTATAGTATGCAGTATGTGCATTAGCGCCATCTTGTTGAAGTTTCCATGGTTTATCAATCAGCATAAGCAGGTCAATTGATGGAATTAGGTTGTTTTCCAGTACTTCTATGTATATTCTGGAGTTGATTCTTCCAGTGTATGTTTGGCACATACCAATATCTTTTTAATTGAAGCATGACCAGATTCCTATCAAGCCTCCTCCACCTTGTACAGTCGGTCTAATGTACCTGGCGTAATACTTTTCGTTAGCCATTCTTTTGACTGTTATGTTAGATTTGCGATTGATAAGCTCAAAGTTACTCTCATCCATCCACATAATGTTTTTCCATTGTTCTATTTTCGAATACTTTCTTTCACGACACCCCTTTAGTCTCCTTTGTTTATCATATGGGCGCTCAAGCGGTTTCTTCAAAACAGAGTAGACTCCAATCTTGTATTTGATAAGTATTCGGCGGACTGTGCTTTGAGAAATAAATGTATTTCACGTTGTATTGAATTCTGTGGTCAATTCTTTGTAACTAATTCTTGGATTAGCTCTGACAGCTCTAAATGGGCACTATCGTCCTTTCTGGTAGTTGACAAGGGTCTACCTGGCCTCGTTTTCTCCCTGGCACCACCAGTGTGAATAAAATTTTCCTTTGTTGTCGCATTTCTCAGAAACTCCAATTAACCTGGCAATTTCTCTATTACTTTTGGTTCCTCCTTTGATGTGAGCAATAATTTGCCATCTTTCACCTTGAGTGATACATCTTTTGCCCATTTTTTGCGTCTTTTTAGTGCAAAACTAACTTAGATTTTGTTTATTTATTAAATAATGATTAACTAATTCCAGGTAAGTCATATTTATATAAGGTTTTTTGACAAAATTAATTAATTTAGGCCTATTAATGAGAAATATAGGGAAAATCTACTAATTAACTATCAATTAACAAAATATAAGACTTTTTTGATTGTGCGTCTAAATTTATGAATAAAATAAAATTAAGCTTATCAAATGGTTCTCCAAATGTTGAAAATATTTTCATAAGTTGAAATGCAACTTCAGCAGCATATTTTATTGTTAATGCACACAGGGTGCAATATCTAGTAAAATGGTCTTGATAGATCATATTCATTTAAAATCTTTATACAGCATAGATTGCATATCAATCAAATCAACTTGACCTGAAGAGCCGTAGTCTTTTTTTAAAATGGGTTTAATTACGTCACCTTTAGTTGTTGCTAGTTTACGTAAATGACTGGAATGTACTTAAATAAGAAATCATCGAGTCAACAACTGTAAATCAATTTAAGAACCACATTGATAAATACTTTGTATTTTAACCTCAAATCTCATATCTTGTATATTTTTTTTAATCCTTGTTAAATTTTTTGGCTGTTATAGACTGAAATTCTACATAATTTCAGTTTCAACTCTTATGAGTTACAGCGTCATTTCTATAAATTCTAGTTTTTTAAAATTAAATATTTTTTTTAAACACAATTTTTTTCTTTAAAAATCCTCAGGTGTGGTTAAATGCTTTTTTTACGACCTAATATTTTCTGAATAAACATCACATAAACAAAATTAAAAGCTAATTTAAATATTCCTAAAAAATAAGTTTTTGCCTAAACTGAGCGTTTCCGATTCTTACATTTTGCACAAAAAAATTTGCTTCACTGATCGCCTTCGACATTTACAAAAAGTGAGCAAGCTTAACAAGGCCTGTCAAATTTTTTTTTTGGCAAATTTAGTTTGTTATTTTATCTCTAAATTCTTAAAAAAATTTGTAAAATTTTAAAAATAAAGTAGTATTTTTGTTAAAATAAATAAAAATTTTTAGTTTTCATTTAGGAAATATTTTTTTAAATTTGTTTAAATGCTTGTACAATTTTCTTAAGTTCTATTTAATAATAGAAAAATCAGAAAACAAAAATTGATACTTTGACTTTAAAAATATAGTTTAATTATTATTTTAGATACCAGGTATTATTATTTTTAGGTACCAGGGACTATTCTAGGAAAATAATTTGGGTGGCGGTAGCCCCTGTGCCAGCGCATTATGGTAAAGAAATTTGCCGGTTTTTTTTGTGAAAAAAATTATTTGCCGTAAAAAAAAAGTCCTCAATTTCTGAACTTGGGCAGCACTGTCGAAAATGGTCTAGAATAGCTGCTTGCTATTTTTTTTATATAGAATTCTTGAATTTTAAAAAATTTATAAAAAACTTGAGCTGCCGATAAAAATCAATAGTAGTCCTTTCAGGCAACTTAATTGCATCTAAAGAGTATTTTTAGTCGCCCTTCACAAAATTCAGTTGTCTGGTACCATCAAGCGACCACGAGTGTGCACCTCATATATATATATATATGTATATATATATATATATATATATATATATATATATATATATATATATATATATATATATATATATATATATATATATATTTATATATATTTATATATATATATATATATTTATATATATATATATACATGTATATGTATGTATATATATATATATATACATACATACATACATACATACATACATACATACATACATACATACATACATATATATATGTATGTATGTATGTATGTATGTATATAGGCTTGGACAGGAATGGTGTGCGATCACAGGTTGTAACTGATCACGCTTGTGATTTTTTTTCTTTTCAGTTTGACCACGGCAGTTTTGGTGCTTTAACAATTTAAATGCTATTTAAAAAATTGTTATGTTATGAATTACTTTTAATCGTTGATCTTTTCTAAAGTTTTTATTTTATATGAAGGCTTTAAATAAAATGAAAAATTATTTATAGTCATTTTTTAAAATAAACGCATTTTGTGTAAATTAACAAATGTTGTATTGAAATTTTTTTTATGTTTTTAATTCTCTTCCTAGTTTAAGTTCAGCTAGTGTTTCTTTTTGCAGTGCATTTTTAAAATGTTTAAAAATCATCTAAACATCTAAACAGTCATGGTCAAAATGTCAAAAAATCGATTTTTATATATATATCAGCCTTGGAAAGGAATGGTGTGGGATTAGTGTAGTGCTCGATCCCACACCATTCCTTTCCTAGGCTGATATATATATATATATATATATATATATATATATATATATATATATATATATATATATATATATATATATATATATATATATATATATATATATATATATATATATATATATATATATATATATATATATATATATATATATATATATATATATATATATAATTAGATATATGTAAATAAATAATTAGATAAATATAATTAAAAAAAGACATTTAAAATATTTATTTTGTTTTTCAACTTTTCTGAATGTTTTTGTGTTGAAATTTGTTGGTTCTTGTTTGGTCCCATTTGTCAACATTTAGAATAATTTAATTTGTAAAATTCGAAGCTTTAAGCTCTTGTGTGTAGTTTTTTGTTGTGTGTTGTGTGTGAATATCCTAACATCATAGTTAAGTATTTAAATTTTTATTTGCTTATTATCTAGTACCCTCCAGCAAACATTGCTTATCCACCAGCTGATGTTGGAGCATACCCAACCATGCCAGGTTTCATTCCACCAGGAGGTCCAGCTTATCCTACTTCATTTCCCCCTTATGGTGGTAATATATGATTTTTGTTGTTGGTTGTTAATAGTTAATAATAATGAAATAAAGTCCTGCGCTGAATTTCTTTTTTCATGACTTAAAAATACTTTTGAAATGATTATAAAGTATTGTCGATTTACTTTTATATCTTCTTATAAGAATTTGAAAATATATTTGATTTAAGTTGCTATTATCAAATTTTGATGAAAACATTTTTGCAACAATATATAATTTTCAAAATTGTGAAAACACCACTGCCATTTTAATCATAATTTTAGTGTAAACTTTACATCTATTGGATTTATTCCATTTTCGAACACAAAAGGAGATTTCTGTTTATGTCATGAATAAAGTAAAATATCATTTTTAATAATGTAATCATTAATTAAATATGCATATTTTTTACTATTATATACATCTTTTATGATGAAAAAAACACACATTTTTAACTGTTATGTTTTAAAATTTCTTGAAAGTTAAAATATAAAAACATGGTTAAAATCTAAACCTTAAAAAACATAAATAATCACAATTGAATAGCTTTAGTAAACATAAGAAATATGTAATTTAGTAAACATAAGAAATATAGAAACAATTTTTTTGTATCTTAATTAAAAGAATTCCCAAGTACCAAGACAAGCTCTTAATTATAACTCAGAAGATAACTTTCCAAAACAATTAAGCAAAAGACCTTTTGACATCATTTTGGTTCATTCAAAGTAAGCTCTTGCTCTTTGGTTATTTTTTGAATGAATTTGAACTGATTTATTTGCTTTTGTAGTTAATATTTGATTTCAATACAAAAAGTACCTTTTAAATAAGTTAAAATCTAGTTATAAATATAATTGAAGTTTTCACTTTTACTGTTAATTTGTAGCCACAATATTAATAGTTAATAAGTGAAAAGAGTTATTCATTTGTTTTTATTGTTTATAAAAGTTATTTATATTTAATCAAAAAATATATAAGACCATTCTCAAAACAGTTTCTTCAATTTGAAGTATAAACTATTATTATAATAAAATATCAATTAAAAATATGATTAATGATTACGCCATAATTGTTGGACATTGCTTAACAGAAGGTGCATTATATCAGCAATTAAATGACACGTTGCCACATTTTAATGATCCAATCCTTGTGTTCTTTGCAAAATTCGAGGGAATCACTAATAATTTTTTGAGAAAATTTGGCTTTAATATAGCACTGTATGATTAAAGTCCCTAGCTAGGCATTTGAAAACTGTGCAAGAACTAGTATTCACACTATGAGGCAGTTGAGTAAGAGTTTGTGAGCTTAAAATCTGTATGTTTTACACACTCAAATGGCATATAAATATTTCATGAAATGATAAATCTTCCATGTTGTTTTTTTATATTGTTGATTTTGGAATAGTAATCATTGATATTACATAGGATTTTCCTGGATTGATATCATTTATGCAGCAGTGGGGTAGAGCGCTTGCCTCACAAGCAAGAAGTTCCAAGTTTGATCCCCAACAAGTCCCTGGTAGTACCACGCTTAAGTTGTTTCTTAGCGCAGCGGCCTTGTTCAACAAGGTTTGTGTTTCGGAGTTGTAAAGTCGAGAGAGGATTGTAACCTCAATTTAAGTAGCCTCCCCGACTGTAATAGCCTCATGGTCTGGGGGGGGGGGTGAATTAACATTTTAAAAAATAATAATGAAAGAAAAATCTGTTGAATTAATGGGCTGAATGATGTCATAAACAGTTGTCTTAATTGTGTTAAAAACAACTTCAATTGTGCAACAATCGTTCTATTAGACTTGCTGTCTTTCATTAAAAGTTGTATTTGTGCATGTTTATCTAGTGATGTTGTGGCCATACTTGAATCAATCTTGAATAAATAAGTTTAATTAGATTCTTTCATAGTTTAAATTTCTTTTCAGTGGCTTTTTTATTAAAAAAAATTTCCTTATATGGCCACAGAAATTTACATATGTACCAGTATATAAATTTTCCACAAAGGTTATAGGGTTTGTTTTTTTTGTTTTTATATAGACGCCACATTTAATAACCACAATTTATGCTAACTTGTCAACAAGGAAGTATATTATATAATGGTTTATTCTATACTTTATATACTCCCTTTATTTTCCAGAATGCCAAGAAGTTATGCAAAAATTATATCAATTATTAACTAATGGAGTTGGGACAGAAATTTTGGCTCCCAAACCAGTATACTGGTGTCAAAATTGTCCCTGGTACGTCTCTGCTTCTTAGCTAATGTCACATATAATCTTTAACTTTTATGTTGCCACTTATAAAGTTTAACTATCACCAAAGCATCTTCTTTATTTGGTTTAATGCACTTGGCCTTCAAACACCAACAGCTCTGTTTATTTTTTTTAATCTCCAAAAAAGTTGTTTTAGAAATGTTACATCATAAAGCATTTTCTGAAGATGACACTTATTGTTGATGGCTTATATACGTTTTTAAGTTTTAAATACCATTTAAAATGCAATACCTTCAAAACAATTTTAAGTTTTAAAAAACTTTTAGATGTTTGTGATATGTATTTTTAAATTTTTTTATATTCTAGTTAGTCTTGTATTTCAATTTAAACAGCTTACTTTTAAGATAAAAATAAGAAATTCAGAGTTAGGGGCTGTTCAAAATAGGCAAGTCTATAGTGTTTTCCTTTTCTTTCCTTTTTTTGTATTTAAAATTTTCATATGTTAAGGATATGATCAACCACCTCTACAACCTGGATTTTCTCCAATGCCACCTCAAGGAGACTTTCACCATCATCATCAACAACCATATGCTCAACAAAACTATTCTGGTTATGCTCCACCTCATTCTTATGGTCCACCAGGTCAGCAATATGTTCCACCCCCACAAACCTATGGACAACAGCCAGCATATGGACAACAACCAGGATATGGTCAACAACTCCCATATGGGCAACAATCAGTACAAAGTCCACAACCAGCATATGGTCAGCAACCACCTCAAGGCCAACAACCACCATATGGTCAGCAACCACCTCAAAGCCAACAACCACCATATGGTCAGCAACCACCTCAAAGCCAACAACCACCATATGGTCAGCAACCACCTCATGGCCAACAACCACCATATGGGCAACAGCCACCCTCTGGTCAGCAGCCAACATATGGGCAACAACCACCTTCTGGTCAGCAGCCAACATATGGGCAACAACCACCTCAAGGTCAGCAACCTCCATATGGGCAACAACCATCTCAAGGTCAACAGCCTCCATATGGTCAACAAGCTCCTCAGGTTCAGCAGCCTCCATGTGGGCAACAACCGCCTCAAGTTCAACAGCCTCCTCAGCAAGCTCATGTTGCTACCCCAACTAACCCTCTACCATCTGTAACTCCGGCTGCTCAGGTAAATGCAGTTAAAACATTTGTAATATTAAAAAAAATATTATTTAGAAAATAAAGTTGAGAAATAATGTTGGAAAAAAGTACTTTGTTTAAAACATTTTATTTATGTGTTAAATTTCAAAAATTACCTGAACTATTGTTTTTTAGCCTCCTTATTCTCAGATGTCAAATATGGCTATTAGTGTATGTTTGTTTTGATTTTATATTTTTGCGCTTTATAAAGAATCTTTTATATTTGTTAAACTAAATACTCTAAAAACTTGTACTATTGCATTTAAGTGTAATAACTTTTTAAAGTTTGTCAGAGCTTGTAAAGCACTAACTCAAAGCTTAAAAACATTTTTTTATATCATTTTGTTTCAGTTACAAACATTTTGTAAAACAATTTTTTTTTAATATATGATTTTAGGCACCTACAAGAGGTACTATTTTTCCTAAATCTCCATTTGATGCAGAGGCTGATTGTGAACTTCTAAGAAAAGCAATGAGAGGTGTTGGTAAGAAAATTAATTTTCGAGTGAATTTAAATTTATAGTGAGTTGTATAACATTTATAAAGTTTATTGGTTCCATAGGTTATGTAATATGCAATATACAAATAAAAATCCTTTCATTAATGTATTTTTTCTTTGTCACTATTTATGAGTCATGATTTTTAACCATTTCCTGACTTTTTATTTATTTAGAATTTTTATGTCAACTTTTATATCTAAAATATCTTTAATTTAAGGAACTGATGAAGATGCTTTGATCAACATACTAGTTGCTCCTTGTAATCGTCAAAGAGTTGAAATTAGACTAAGATACAAAACCATGTTTGGAAAGGTTTATTTTTTTTTTTTTCATTTAGTGTGGTTGTAGATTTATTGAGTTATGAATATTGGTAATTTGTTTTGCATTTTATGTTTTAAATGACAAAATCTACTTTTTAAATCCTTTTTTGTTAGGATTTAATGAATGATTTAAAGTCAGAACTAAGTGGAAATTTAGAGGAGACTCTTTTGGCTCTTTTGGAACCTACTGTTCTGTTTGATGCTAAATGTTTAAGAAAAGCAATGGCTGTAAGTATTTAGGTTTTATAATACATTTGGTTGATGATTTTTTTGTAATCAATCAACTTTTTTATTAAGCTATATAATTAAAATAAAAGTTTCATTGCACATAATTAAAGATTTCTTCATTAATAGGGTGCTGGCACAGATGAGTCAACGCTTATTGATATTTTATGTTCTAGAACCAATTCAGTGAGTTTTTTATTCTGAATGCTTACAAATATAAATAATAATAACTTCTTTTATATATCTATTATCTGTTTGATTTTCTTATTTCATTTTTATTTTACATTTTTCTAATGTTTATTTTTCCATTTTTTACATCCTTTTACTTTC